>NC_044194.1:32461102-32671102 GCF_900880675.1 Sparus aurata
AAACCACAAACAGCCAAAAGTGCAAGTCCTACATCTGAAATAAGACCATCAGCTGAAAGCCAACGAGATTCCTACATTTCCCTGTATATATTGTCTATGTGAAGTAAAAGACGTGGGATCCAAATCAAGCTGAAGAGAACTTTTTCTTCCAGTTCTTCATCTGCTCTCCACTGTAGCTATGAGGTCACGCACTCTAGCTCACCCCACTACACACCCCATTATAAACATCAGAAGCGGCCCTAAAAATCTTAAAACTAAACTGTGATGATTTGAAAACCGTAAAAGTTTGAGTCTTCTGACTCTCTTAAGTTGGAATGGTGTGTCTAGCTCAAAGTATGAGGGATAAGGAGAGGTGAAGGTCGATGAGTTTTGAAGAGGACTTGAAGATTTCCCCATTTACTTTCCATTCAAATGATTAGACTGCGACCAGAGCGCCATCTATGGCCGATTTGCACCAAATTTTACACATAGCCTCATCATGCCATACCACACAATGAGAGTACTTATGTGATAATCAGACAGTATTTTGTAAAGATATGCAAGATTGTCTGTTTTCAACACAATATGCAGGAATTGTCATTTTATATTTCGGCAGTTTATGGACTATCAAAATTCTTTGATAACTTTTTGTCAGGAGGGTCTACAGATGCTACATGCAAAGTTTGGTGCAAATTGGTCAAATTCTCTAGGAGGAGTTCGAAAAAGTACGTTTTTCATTTGTCGCGATTTTGCGAATGGAAAGTTAGCTGCAAAAGTGGGCGTGGCCTACACCAAACAATTCATCTGAATGGAGGGAACACATCGGCATGAGGTTTAATAATATGCAACATATTAAGTGGGAGTTATGAGCCAAAAACGCTTTTAAATTGAAAATAGCGCCACCTGGTGGTCATTTTCGGTGAGTGAGTCACAGGGGCCATTCTATAGCACCTCTATGAATTTCATTTCCATAAGTGTTATGGTGTGGGCACAGGGCCAATTATGCAATTAAAGTGACGCCAGAGCGCCACCTAGTGGTGGATCGGTAAACCCTTTGTCAGATGTCCTCAGGAGGGCACTGACAATAAATGTACCAAGTTTCGTCTTATTCCGATGCACCGTTGTGGATATATAAAATACATCAATTTAAAGAGCGCCACCTTGTGGTCATCGCCTAAAATTTTGCACAGGGCCTCAGGGGCTCATGGGGAAGTAGTATCCTGAGTTTCATGTCATTTGATCTGACTACTGTGGAAATATCCAACACTTCCTGTTTTGAGCCAAATCTGCAGGAATTTGTTATTTAATAACTTCAAATTATTTATTTTAATTAGAATCCTTTAATAACTTTTTGTCAGGAGGGTCCAGCAGATGCTGTGTGCCAAGTTTCGTGCAAATCGGTGAAATCGCCTGGGAGGAGTTCGAAAAAGTAGGTTTTCGACATTTTGCGACGTAGCGAAAAAAAACGGTAGGCGGAAATGGGCGTGGCCTATACCACGAGATTCAGCACAATTCACTGAACGCGTCGATGTAAGGTTTTTCAATGTGCGACTAAGTATATGGGAGTTATTAGCCAAAACGCGCTTTCCTTAATAACAGCGCCACCTAGTGGTGGAAATTCAGGACGACAATAGATTATAAAATTTTTCGCCAGGTGTGACTTATATTCCAAGTTTGGTGAGTTTTGGGGTATGTTCAGGCAGTGAAAAATGCGATCATTTTGGTACAAGGAAAAAAAAAAGAATAATAATTAAAGCTGCAAGCAGCGTTGAACGGGCCCTCGCAGTCCACGCGCGTCGGGGCGTGCTGCCGTCGATGCATGCTGCCGTCGGGGCTTGCTGCCGTCGGGGCTTGCTGCCGTCGATGCATGCTGCCGTCGGGGCTTGCTGCCGTCGGGGCATGCTCGAGCAACACCTTCCGCTGAGGAAGTCGTTGCTTCATAATTCGATGGACTGCTATTGCCGGTCTGAAATGACGTACGCTGAAGTCAGAAAAACTGTGTGAACTACTGCATGATTGCCCGGACAAAGACTGAGTCGATGCCAGGTCAGAGAAGAACTGATTAACTGATGGGATGTGAGATGTCACCTGCTGCATGATGAAATCTGAAGAAGAGGATGAAATTGCAGCTCAAGGGGGGGTTTCACGAGTACAGTGTTCGACCCTATAGACGGCTAAACAGCATGATAGCTTTATATACTGACTGTTAACCACAGTACATATTTCGACCTTTAAACTGTAATGAGCATGGTCACAATCCCAAGAAACAGACTGAGTTGAAAAATCGGCATTAAAAACGAAATATTCATCATTAAGTCCTCACAATCCAAATGTAGCTGCAGTGCAAGCAAGTGCAGCTAACTACTACTGAGACACAGGCTATGTGTAAACTGCAATAGTGATCAAATTATCCATAACTACAAGCAGAAACCACGTACATTTCCTCAAGAATGCACACATCATAAGGGAAACCCACAGAAAGTCCATGCAGCTCCACACGGTCTGCTCACTGACTGGTCTGCTGCATTTTAGTGTGACTGAGCATGTCCTGACTCTTTGCACCAGTAGAGGGAGCTGTTGGACCTTTACCTGTAGAGCTTTCTTACAGTTTCTGTGACTGAGCATGTCCTGACTCTTTGCACCAGTAGAGGGCGCTGTTGGACCTTTACCTGTAGAGCTATCTTACAGTTTCTGTGGCTGCACATATGCTGGAGCACTAGCAGAGGCAAAGTAGGAAATGTCCACACAAGAAGAAATGGGAAAACGCCTCCCAAACTCCATTATTACCTATAAAGATATGTATTATGATTATATCTATATATCACATAAAATGTCAAAACAAATCTCCAAACATTTATCATTAGTAATATTATCTTTTTAACACTTACAGATCAAGTAAAATGAATACTGTTACAAACATTGTATTGACATGTAGTGGTCAGATGAAAACAACAGCACTGCACATTAAACTTCCAATGTTATATGGTTCTTAAGGTTTCATGAAACTGAAAAGAATACAGGAGAAAAGGTGGGTTGTTTTGCTCCGCTGCCTTATAAGCAGAACAATGTTGACAATTAGTAGTAACATATTAAACCTGTGAAGAAACTGTTCAGGTGTTTTCAGTTGTACTTTTTATACATACATTTAGCACTTTTCTTCTTGAAAGATGCAAATTTCTCAGTGACTTTGTGGTTTAAGTTGTGGATGTCTTTGATACGTTCTTCTCAATACAGAGCATGGCAACTGCATTAAGAAGATATTATCTTCCTGAGGAAGGTCTTGATTCTCTTCAGTGTTGAGAAGCACCGCTCAGATCAGCTGTAGTCATAGAAGTTGTGATGAGGATGTTTAGCAGAGCCACAGTCTCTGAAAAGGTTTCCTGACGATTGCACTCTGTGACCAGCTGGTACAGAGCCACAGCTCCACTACGGTTTTGAACTCATCATTGCTGTAGATGTGAGACAGTTCAGTTTTCAGCTTGTTCTTGTTAAGCAGTGGGTAAGCCTCCATGGTGGAACTGACTTTTGTACTGTTTGAATTTGTCTCCCTGCAGCAGTGTCACAAACCACAAACAGCCAAAAGTGTAAGTCCTACATCTGAAATAAGACCATCAGCTGAAAGCCAACAAGATTTCCTACATTTCCCTGTATATATTGTCTATGTGAAGTAAAAGACGTGGGATCCAAATCAAGCTGAAGAGAACTTTTTCTCCAGTTCTTCCATCTGCTCTCCACTGTAGCTATGATGTCACGCACTCTAGCTCACCCAATACACACCCATTATAAATCGAAGACGGCCTAAAAATCCTAAAAACTAAACTGTGATGATTTGAAAACCGTAAAAGATTTTCAAAAACTGATTACATGCCCAATAGTTTGAGGGCTTCTGACTCTTTTAAAGTTGGAATGGAGTGGCCAGCTCAAAGTATGAGGGACAAGAAAAGGATGAAGGTCAATGAGTTTTGAAGAGGACTTGAAGATCCCATTGACACTGATTAGACTGCGACCAGAGCGCCATCTATTGGCCGATTTGCACCAAATTTTACACAAAGCCTCATCATGCCATACCACACAATGAAGAGTATCTATGTGATAATCAGACAGTATTTTGTAAAGATATGCAAGATTGTCTGTTTTCAACACAATATGCAGGAATTTGTCATTTTATATTTCGGGCAGTTTATGTACTATCAAAATTCTTTTGATAACTTTTTGTCAGGAGGGTCTACAGATGCTACATACAAAGTTTGGTGCAAATTGGTCAAATCGTCTAGGAGGAGTTCGAAAAAGTAGGTTTTTCATTGTTTGCAAATTTGCGAACGGAAAGTTACTGCAAAAGTGGGCGTGGCCTACACCAAACAATTCATCTGAATGGAGGGAACACATCGGCATGAGGTTTAATAATATGCAACATATTAAGTGGGAGTTATGAGCCAAAAACGCTTTTAAATTGAAAATAGCGCCACCTGGTGGTCATTTTCGGTGAGTGAGTCACAGGGGCCATTCTATAGCACCTCTATGAATTTCATTTCCATAAGTGTTATGGTGTGGGCACAGGGCCAATTATGCAATTAAAGTGACGCCAGAGCGCCACCTAGTGGTGGATCGGTAAACCCTTTGTCAGATGTCCTCAGGAGGGCACTGACAATAAATGTACCAAGTTTCGTCTTATTCCGATGCACCGTTGTGGAGATATAAAATACATCAATTTAAAGAGCGCCACCTTGTGGTCATCGCCTAAAATTTTGCACAGGGCCTCAGGGGCTCATGGGGAAGTAGTATCCTGAGTTTCATGTCATTAGATCCGACTACCAATGTGGAAGATATGCAACACTTCCTGTTTTGAGCCAAATCTGCAGGAATTTGTTATTTAATAACTTCAAAATTATTTATTTTAATTAGAATCCTTTAATAACTTTTTGTCAGGAGGGTCCAGAGATGCTGTGTGCCAAGTTTCGTGCAAATCGGTGAAATCGCCTGGGAGGAGTTCGAAAAAGTAGGTTTTCGACATTTTGCGACGTAGCGAAAAAAAACGGTAGGCGGAAATGGGCGTGGCCTATACCACGAGATTCAGCACAATCCACTGAACGCGTCGATGTAAGGTTTTTGAATGTGCGACAAAGTATATGGGAGTTATTAGCCAAAACGCTGCTTTCCCTAATAACAGCGCCACCTAGTGGTGGAAATTCAGGACGACAATAGATTATAAAATTTTTCGCCAGGTGTGACTTATATTCCAAGTTTGGTGAGTTTTGGGGTATGTTCAGGCAGTGAAATATGCGATCATTTTGGTACAAGGAAAAAAAAAAGAATAATAATAATCATTACGATTACAATAGGGACCTCGCAGGTTCCCTGCTCGGGCCCTAATTAAAACTGCGAGCAGTGATGAACGGGCCCTCGCAGTCCAGCGCGCACGTCGGGGCGTGCCGCCGTCCAAACGCGCCGCGGCTTAAGCCCCGTTGCTCGGTCGTTGTTCACGGCTGGCTTGACCGCAGTCACTGCACTGGGCTGTGTGAGAAGATAGACTCAGGCTCTGCATGATCTGTTGCTGCTAAACAGGCAGCGCTGCGGGCAACAGTTGGCCTGTGGACTGTTGTTTGACCACTAATGACGTTACTTATTATAACATAGCATTGCACTAGCACATAGCAAGCCTCTGTACTTAGGTCATTCAGTGTGCAGGGCCATCGGCTAACGTTATTAGCTAGCCTGCCTAACAATATGACGGCGTTAGATATCTAACACCATCACACAAATTAGTCAACGTGAACTAAGTTAGCAAGCTTCATGTTTAATTGAAATATCAAACAGAGTAGGCTAATAACATGACACCAATCATTTTAATGCTGTAGTTAACAACTCCAGCACCACTGCTCCCTGGCTTGCTGGTGGCCATGACTTCCTTGTCAGAAAGACGTCGTTGGTGTAGCCACTTGTCACTCAAACATGTCTGACCAATGGGGAAGCACCCGCCCACTGCGGGATGTTTGTGTCAAAATAATTCAATTTAAAAAAAACGACTTCAAAACTTTTTTCACTTCATTCAAAGAAAAAATCACTTCAAATCGAAAAAAATATTTTCAATAAAAAACAACAACACTTCAAATCATTGTATTAATTTTTTTAGGGGGGGATTCAATTTTATTTTTGCATTTGAACAGTTTTTTCTCTGATTGAAAATATTTTTTTTGATTGAAGCAACTTTTTGGGATTGAATAATTAAGACACAAATGTCCTACCCATAATATGGCCCAAACACAAAAGAGATTACTTCAATCAAAGAAAACATTTTCAATCAAAAAAAGTGATTTTTTTTATGGGAATTTTTTTGTTGTTGTTTGAAGCCACTTCTTTTTTGATTGAATTATAAAGACACAAATGTCCTACCCATAATGACACAAAACAGTATTACTTCAATCAAAAAAGTTGCTTCAAACATGAAAAACATTTTCAGTCAAAGAAAAACAGTGTTCAAATGCATTTTTTTGAGTCTCAACTATATTTTTGCATTCAAACACTTTTTTTCTTTGATTGAAAAGGTTTTTTTTTGATTGAAGTGAAGGTTTTTTTCATTGAAAATATATATTTTGATTGAAGCAAACTTTTTTTGATTGAATAATAAAGACACAAATCTACCTTCATAGGAATGCAGGACCACGGATGTGTTTGGGGTGATAACAAATACAGAGTTGTTGGACCTCTGACAGCTGTGTGACATTGATGAAAAACAATATAATATGGGGCTTTTATCCAAAGAAATCACTCAGTTGTTTAAAATGGCAGGGGAAGCCACTTTGTGCATCTTGGAAACGTTGGTCGGAAACACAACTACACACATCTTGTTGTGTGCCACACTGAGAGGGCAGACACAACACACAAATGGCATTCTTAGCAAATTGGCTTGATTGAAAATTGTGTGCTGTAGTTTACTACCACTAACTTATCCATTATGTGGCTCTAAACATTACCGTCCAATTATGCCATGTTGTAATGTGCAAGTCAGACAAAACTGCCTGCAAATGCCATGTACATCTGACTATGTTTGTCATCACTGCAGATAAATGAGTGTCAAATGATGCTTCACTTGCCTCCTTACCAAAATGTATGTATGGCTGTCTATGAATGTCAAGCTTTTGATCTAATGTCTCCTTTGTTTGCTAGTTTTTATTCCATAAAGTGCATGCAGCCACATTTTGAAGTTTCAATAAAATCTGATACATTTGAGGCTGAATTCCTGCCATGGAATGGAATAATCTAGAGGTTATCCAGAGGTTGCAAAGAACAAAGGACACCTGTGACTTGAAAGACAACACTGCCATCTAGTGGCGACTTGTGTCACTCACAGCTTGTAGGAGCCCTAATGGAATGAGATAAAAACTAATTTATGTTTCCAGTGGGTAGCGCTATGGATATGACACAGTATTGATGCACAGATCTATTCAGGGCGACTCCCTCTAGATTCCCTCTAGATTTGGCCGAGCTAGGAAATAGTATGAAGGAGATATCAGCACTTGATGCTTCATGACGAAGGATTGTTATGGCGGGCTCCGCAACTGCCAGCAGGTATGACTTAGGATAAAGATTTTAATAACTTTTCATCTTCAAGGTCAGAGGATGCTACTGAGTGACTTTGAAGTCGGTGGTGTTACATCTGTAGGAGGAGATAATTTAAGTATGAAGATTGGCGTAATTCAACATGGCGGCCAAACGCAAAATGGCAGACTAAGTATTGATGCTGAGATTTGTTAGGGGAGACAGCTTCTACAGTTACAAGCAGTTTGGTGTGGATAGGAAATTGTATGTTGAAGTTATGAAGCCTCGATGCTTGACGGCGTGAGGACAAAATGGTTTCCACCGAACGGCCAACATAACCATCGCGCATTTGAATGATTTTAATAACTTTTGTTCTTCAAGCCATGAAGAAAATTACTGAGTTAATTTGAAGACTGTGGTGTTTAAGCTCTAGGACAAGTTCGTTGTCAAAGTAGGCATGATTTGGACAAAAACGCCGCCACACATCTACATGGCTGCCTTCCTGTTGGACTGACACTAGGGGTCCAAATGGGTTTTTTGTGCGTCCGGTCATGAGGAATATGCGTACCAATTTTCGTCCTTCTATGTTACATGTAGGAGGCGGGGCATCACAATAGGTGGCGCTACAGAGCCCACACGTCACGGCCACGCCCCATGACTACACAGATCTCATCAGGGCGACTCCCTCTGCATTCCTTAGAGATTTGGCCGGGATAAGACATTGTATGAAGAAGTTATGATGATACGATGTTTTACGGCGAAGGATTCCAATTGCCCGCTCCACTGTGGCCAGCAGGTATGACGTAGGATAAAGATTTTAATAACTTTTCATCTTCAAGGTCAGAGGATGCTACTGAGTGACTTTGAAGTCGGTGGCGTTACATCTGTAGGAGGAGTTAATTTAAGTACGAAGATTGGCAATATTTCAACATGGCGGCCAAAATCAAAATGGCCGACTTAGTATTGATGCTGAGATGTGTTCAGGGAGACAGCATCTCCACTTATGAGAAGTTTGGTGTGGATAGGAAATTGTATGTTGAAGTTATAAAGCCTTGATGGTTGACCGCGAGGGAAAAAAATGGTTTCCGTCGCCCCGCCCACTAAAGTATCTCGGAGCTGAAAGATTTTAATAACTTTTGTTCTCCAAGGCATGAAGAAAATTACTGAGATAATGTGAAGACTGTCGTGTTTAAGCTCTAGGACAAGTTCGTTGTCAAAGTAGGCATGAATTGGACAAAAACGCCGCCACACATCTAAATAACTGACTTCCTGTTGGAGTGACGGTATCGCTCCAAGACGATTTTTTGTGCGTCTGGTCATGAGGAACCAGCGTATTGATTTTCGTTCTTCTACGCACTTGTGGGAGGCGGGGCTGAACTTTAGGGGGCGCTACAGAGCCAGCAGGTCACGACCTTGCCCAACGACATTAAATTATCAAATTTTTCGCCAGATGTGACGTATATTCCAAATTTGGTGACTTTTTGGGTATGCTCAGGCTTCCAAAACTGCAGTCAAAGCGCAGAGGAATAATAATAATAATGAAGAATAATTCTTCCAATTACAATAGGGACCTCACAGGTCGATGACCTGCTCGGGCCCTAATGAAGAATAATTCTTCCAATTACAATAGGGACCTCACAGGTCGATGACCTGCTCGGGCCCTAATAATAAAAATCATTTCAAAAACAATAGGGTCCTTGCAGGTTCCCTGCTCGGGCCCTAATAATCATTACAAAAACAATAGGGTCCTTGCAGGTTCCCTGCTCGGGCCCTAATAATCATTACGATTACAATAGGGACCTCGCAGGTTCCCTGCTCGGGCCCTAATTAAAACTGCAAGCAGTGATGAACGGGTCCTCGCAGTCCGCGCGCGCGTCGGGGCGTGCCGCCGTCCAAACGCGCCGCGGCTTAAGCCCCGTTCCTCGATCGTTGTTCACGGAGGCGGCAACCGCCTGCGTTTGGGACGGTGCACGCCGGGGGTGAATATCAGCCTCTTCTCCCAACGTGTGTTTGTAACGCGGTGGGTTGCCCCTGCCAGTATCAAGCGCTTTCAGGTGAAGTCAGAACAACTTCGTGCAATCCACAGAAATCCTAATGGGCTGCAGGTGAATGATTTCTAAAACATTTAATAATCAGGTACGTTTTGACAATCGATTCTGCACCGTTACGTTGTGTGAAGTGTTACGGCCTTCTCTGGATTGGAAGTGGGACAGAGAAGGGGGGGTTGTGGCTTGCAGTAAACTTCCTCCGCCCTAAATTCAAACCTGGGTCCACTGCGTATGTGGCATGCACTCCAACCACTCGACCACCGGCGCAGATAAGACACTGCCTTCTGTTGTCACCGTGAAGGCAGGAAGGCAGCGCATCATAGGGGAGGATGGAAGTGGAATGCCACAGATTTAGATAGGTAGTGGAGTGCAGCCAGATGTGATTCTTCCTTTTGGAAAGGGACAGCGGTCAAGTGACCAGGTTTGACGAGCGTCCTGCAGTAGCGGTGTTTAACCAAAGAACTCACTCAGTTGTTTCATATCGAAGTGGAATTCACTTCGTTCATCGCGGAAGAGTTGGGCAGAATCACAACTACACACATCTTGTTGTGTGCCACATTGACAGGGCAGACACAACACGCAAATGGCATTCTTAGCAAATTGGCTTATTTGAAAATTGTGTGCTGTGGCTCACTACCACTCACTTATCCATTATGTGGCTCAACCCATTACCATTCAAATATGCCCTGTTGTAACGTGCAATTCAGACAAAACGACCTGCAAATGCCATGTACATCTGACTATGTTTGTCATCACTGCACATAAATATGTGCAGAATAATGCTTCACTTGCCCTCTTTCAAAATGTATTTATGGCTGTCTATCAGTGTCAAGCTTTTGATCTAAGTTCTGCTTTGTTTACCAGTTTTTATTCCAAGAAGTGCATGCTGCCACCTTTTGAAGTTTCAATAAAATCTGATGAATATGCGGCTGACTTACTGGAATTGAATGGAATCATTCAGAGGTTATCTAGATAGGATACATGTGCCTTGAAAGACAACAGTGCCATCTAGTGGCGACTTGTATCACGTACATCATACATTCATGTGCTTCTAAGCTAAATAGACCACTTCCTGTTGGACTGAGAGTGTGGGTGTAAATGAGTCATTTGTGCATCTTCTCATAACACACATGCATGCCAAATTTCATTCATGTACATGCATGTAGGGCGCCAAAATTGACTGCGATAAAACTTACTTCATGTTTCCAGTGGGTTTCCAGTGGGTGGCGCTATGGATATGACACAGTATTGATGCACAGATCTATTCAGGGCGACTCCCTCTAGATTCCCTCTAGATTTGGCCGAGCCAGGAAATAGTATGAAGGAGATATCAGGACTTGATGCTTCATGGCGAAGGATTGTTATGGCGGGCTCCGCAACTGCCAGCAGGAATGACGTAGGATAAAGATTTTAATAACTTTTCATCTTCAAGGTCAAAGGATGCTACTGAGTGACTTTGAAGTCGGTGGTGTTACATCTGTAGGAGGAGATAATTTAAGTACGAAGATTGGCAATATTTCAAAATGGCGTCCAAAATCAAAATGGCCGACTTAGTATTGATGCTGAGATTTATTTGGGGAGACAGCCTCTACACTAAATAGAAGTTTGGTGTGGATAGGTAATTGTATGTTAAAGTTATAAAGCCTTGATGTTTGACCGCGAGGGGAAAAAATGGTTTCCATCGCCCCGCCCACTAAAGCATGTCGCAGCTGAAAGATTTTAATAACTTTTGTTCTCCAAGGCATGAAGAAAATTACTGAGTTAATGTGAAGACTGTGGTGTTTAAGCTCTAGGACAAGATAATTTTCTAAGTCGGCATGAATTTGTCAAAAATTCCGCCACACATCTAAATAGCTGACTTCCTGTTGTAGTGAGAGTATGCATCCAAATGGGTTTTTTGTGCGTCTGGTCATGATGAAGGTGCGTACCGATTTGCGTCCTTCTATGTACAAGTAGGAGGCGGGGCATCACAATAGGGGGCGCTACAGAGCCCATACGTCACCGCCACGCCCCATGACCACACAGATCTCATCAGTGCGACTCCCTCTGCATTCCTGAGAGATTTGGCCGAGATAGGAAATTGTATGAAGAAGTTATGAGGACACGATGCTTTACGGCGAAGGATTCGAATTTCCCGCTCCACTGTGGCCAGCAGGTATGACGTAGGATAAAGATTTTAATAACTTTTCATCTTCAAGGTCAGAGGATGCTACTGAGTGACTTTGAAGTCGGTGGCGTTACGTCTGTAGGAGGAGATAATTTAAGTACGAAGATTGTCAATATTTCAACATGACGGCCAAAATCAAAATGGCAGACTAAGTATTGATGCTGAGATGTGTTCGGGGAGACACCCTCTACACTTACGAGCAGTTTGGTGTGGATAGGAAATTGTATGTTGAAGTTATAAAGCCTCGATGCTTGACCGCGAGGGAAAAAAATGGTTTCCACTGCCCCGCCCACTAAAGTATGTCGCAGCTGAAATATTTTAATAACTTTTGTTCTTCAAGACATGAAGAAAATTACTGAGTTAATTTTAAGACTGTGGTGTTTAAGCTCTAGGACAAGATAATTTTCAAAGTAGGCATGAATTGGACAAAAACGCCGCCACACATCTAAATAGCTGACTTCCTGTTGGAGTGACAGTATGGTCCCCACAGACTTTTTTGTGCGTCTGCTCACGATGAATCAGCGTACCGAATTTCGTTCATCTACGTGCATGTGGAAGGCAGGGAGGAACATTAGGGGGCGCTACAGAGCCCGCAGGTCACGACCTCGCCCAACGGCATTAAATTATCAAATTTTTCACTAGATGTGACGTATATTCCAAATTTGGTGAGTTTTTGGGTATGTTCAGGCCTCCAAAACTGCAGTTAAAGCGGTACACTAGTCCTTCCAATTACAATAGGGACCTCACAGGTCGATGACCTGCTCGGGCCCTAAAAAACAATTCAATTACAATAGGGTCCTTGCAGGTTCCCTGCTCGGGCCCTAATTAAAACTGCAAGCAGTGATGAACGGGCCCCCGCAGTCCGCGCGCGCGTCGAGGCGTGCTGCAGTCCAAACGCGCCGCGGCTTAAGCCCCATTGCTCGGTCGTTGTTCGGGGGGGCGGCAACCGCCTGCGTTTGGGACGGTGCACGCCGGGGGTGAATATCAGCCTCTTCTCCCAACGTGTGTTTGTAACGTGGTGGGTTGCCCCTGCCAGTATTAAGCGCTTTCAGGTGAAGTCAGAACAACTTCCTGCAATCCACAGAAACCCAAATGGACTGCAGGTGAATGACTTCTAAAACAGTTAGTAATCAGGTACGTTTTGACAATCGATTCTGCACCGTTACGTTGTGTGAAGTGTTACGGCCTTCTCTTTGCCTTTGTCTGGAATTCAGGCATGGACACCTGTGTTTTTGCAGCGAATAGATTGGAAGTGGGACAGGGAGGGGGGGGGTTGTGGCTTGCAGTAAACTTCCTCCGCCCTAAATTCGAACCCGGGTCCACTGCGTATGTGGCATGCACACCAACCACTCGACCACCGGCGCAGATAAGACACTGCCTTCTGTTGTCACCGTGAAGGCAGGAAGGCAGCGCATCATAGGGGAGGATGGAAGTGGAATGCCACAGATTTAGATAGGTAGTGGAGTGCAGCCAGATGTGATTCTTCCTTTTGGAAAGGGACAGCGGTCAAGTCACCAGGTTTGACCAGCGTCCTGCAGTAGCGGTGTTTAACCAAAGAACTCACTCAGTTGTTTCATATCGCAGTGGAATCCACTTCGTTCATCGCGGAAGAGTTGTGCAGAATCACAACTACACACATCTTGTTGTGTGCCACACTGACAGGGCAGACACAACACGCAAATGGCATTCTTAGCAAATTGGCTTATTTGAAAATTGTGTGCTGTGGCTCACTACCACTCACTTATCCATTATGTGGCTCAACCCATTACCCTTCAAATATGCCCTGTTGTAACGTGCAATTCAGACAAAACTACCTGCAAATGCCATGTACATCTGACTATGGCTTTGTCCGAATTCAGGGGCACCATCCTTCATAGTGCGTATATGAAGTGCAATTACGTCACTAAGCCGCGCGAAGCCTGTCCAAATTCAAAGTGTGCTCCAAATGCTCCCCACAAATGCCTCCTTTTTTTGCCTGTTCCTGGAGGACACACCGCTACTATCCTTCGCGGCTACCAAGATTCATTGCGCGCCTACAGAGAATGAATAAATAAATGATGGCAACCTCAAGTGGCGCAGATCTCTCATTCAAATGCAAGTATTGGGTCTATACTCAGTTTTTAATCATTTGAGCGTCAAACGCCAGATATGTTAAACTTCAAGGGACCTTAAAACCTCAAAATATCAGTTAAAATACGTTGGTAATGCTCAGCTTAATGCCTTTTACTTTCAACCATTAGATGTTCAGAGGTTGACTCATATCTTATATCGTATTGTGACTGTGGAGATGTTATAGACTCGTTTTACTTCTTATACATAAATGGACCAAGATTAACAGATTTAGATCAGGCTGTGATCCGTGAAAAGTCTAGTTAAACATTGGAATAAAGAGCTATGTTTATGGTTATTATCCTTATGATGATTATATTATTTTGCTGTATTAGAACTCTTTTGTCTGTTTCACATTTCATTGTGTTCTAGGGAGCAAACAGAGAAGCTTCGTCACTGTCCGAGGTCAGAACAACATTTGTTCACAGGGCGAAAAATTCCGCCAACTGGATGGGAGTAAGGCTATAATATATAATAATGAGAGGATGTGCTGTGGTATCCACTGGATGACGTGCTAGAGCTCATCCCACCTCCTCAGCCCATGACAGGACATGATGCACGCCACATGCAAATTCAGAAAGAGATTTGGGATCGACTGTCAGACTAAAAAGGACGCAAAGATTAAGGATCAACAGCAAAGACAATCTTAACTGATACTACTAAAATAGAAAAAAACTACAGGACTGCTGTCTGTTAAGTGTGTATGGAATGAAGTTATTATAAAACATTATGAAATAGTTCTTGTCAATGATTTTAATGTTCAATTGAATATTTTATGATTCAGTGATTTCATACGAAATACCCAATGACATGTTTGTTTCTTCTTTTTTGTTACAATGAAGTCAGTTTAAATTTGATAAAATAGTTTTAACGTCAGTGATTTTCATGGTAAATTAAATGTTTTATGATTCAATGATTTCAATGTTAGATATGAAATACTAAATTACAGGTTTGTCTCATCTTGTTTGTTGCAATGAATTAATTAGAGTCAATATAATTTTGATAAAATGTTGACATTTATTTTGCTGGTAAATTAATCTAAATAGTATTGAAAAGTTGATTGAAACGTCAACCCTGTTATTCTATTCAACCCTGTTACAGTGAGTTCAACCCTGTTATGTGACAGATTTTCATACATTTTTGGATATTAAAAAGAAATATTTGAGAAATCTTTGTTGAACTGTGTGTAAACTGTAGAGGACAACAAGAAAATATATAAAGGTCTAATCTAATCTTAATGTCATTGCATATTTTCATAATATATGGAGGCCGTATTTACATGAAGGTATCATATCCTACTTGACATTCAAATTAGTATTACTAAGAATAAAATGAAATGTACTTACAATATATTCTTAAAACAAGGGACAGATGATTACCAAGGATCTCCAAGAATTAGTTTGAATATGTTTTGAAATTGTATTCACACAGAGAACACATTGTTACGGGGTTGAATTAAAAATGGCTAACATGACAAAGAAATTCCTAGTAATGTTTGGCATTCCACGTCTATGTAAGGTGGGAAACAGTATTTTACCAGAGGTTCAAATACTGCTTTATCAGATGCAATGTTCAGAAGTACAATAATTTATGGTCTTTTTTCAAAACTCAGAGAACCCAAAAGGCACCCGTTACAGAGAATCACCCATATATTATTAGCGTTGGAATACGCAGTGCAATGTCCAACATAACATTAGCAGAGGCAAAGCATGCTAAACAGCATGATGGCTTGACATACTGACTGTTAACCACAGCTGTGTTTTGTGTTATTCAAAGATCCCATATCATAAAAAACAAGTTTTCTCTGCTCTCAACATATATAAGCTGGTCCTCCCTGAGCCTGCCAACTCCCAGAATGAGGAAAACCAGTGATTCCTGCATGGTCTCTGCAGCCCACTAACTGGTAACAAGGCGCTCCTATAGGCTGTTCAGATTCTGCTCCTTTCGTTATGTAACGAAAGGAGTGATTATCATAGGCCGACCTCCTCTGCGCGGTGATAGGAGATGTCAGAGAGGGGCGCGTTCATCCCTGCGGTGAAGTTCGGTGTGTCCAGCAGAGAGACAGCAGTGTTTCACAATGTTGTCGCTCAGAGCTAGACACGCAATTGCTCTGTTGTTGGTCGTAATAATCAACATAAGTATATATTCTGTCCCAGCTACAGAACAACAGAAGAGACCGTGGTCGTGTTTCCTTTTTAATGACAACGTGCCGGCTGCGGTTCGTGTTAGCTTGTATGTGTGTGCTAACCACTTTACATCGGACTGCTTCAGTAACGAGTGTCAGTACAACGCTGTCTTTGCCTCGGCACTGATCCTCGTAAAACGATCAGTCTCAACCATACCGGACGCAGCAACTGCACCCGAGACACCTTTAATTGTCGCCGCGATTTGATTACAGTTGCCGACGAGTATGGTGAAGTCAGCTGGAAATTGGCTAACTAGTTAGCTCCACTTCGGTCCGCTATACAACGGCGTTTGAAGCGAGTGTGATGTTAATGATATTACGATGGACCTTGGTTGTCACAGTAGAAAGTCTGGAAACATGTGCAGACTGGAGACAGAAACTATGCCAACAGTGTCCAAGAGTTTGGAGACTGTGTTTGAGACAAACACAGCTTTCGCTAGCTGTTAGCCATTAGCGACACTATAGTAACTGTAACAACACATACACACAAACTAACATTATTTAGCCACACTAACCATTCTGAAACGTCCTGCTGCAGCTGCAGAGTCTGTACTTCTTCAGAAGCCTCTCCTTCTGGGTCTGATTCTGGGTCAAACTGGTTCGGTTGAGCGAAAAAATCTCCGCGAGCCATAGTGTTACATCCACCGTAAACATTAGCGCATGCCGTTAGCATAACGGGCTTCCTCAGAGTGACAGCATCCAAAGCTCCCCAAGTACGAGTTGACAGACGGAGCTCATTAGCATTTAAAGGTGCAGGCACAGAAACAGAGTGCTCTGATTACAGCTCAGCAGAGCGACGTTTTGACAGCTGGAATGCAGGACCACGGATGTGTTTGGGGTAATGCATATCGAATACAGAGTTGTTGGACCTCTGACAGCTGTGTGACATTGATGAAAAACAGTATAATATGGGACTTTTAACCAAAGAAATCAGTCAGTTGTTTAAAATGGCAGGGGAAGCCACTGTGTTCATCGTGGAAAAGTTGGTCAGAATCACTACTACACACATCTTGTTTTGTGCCACACTGACAGGGCAGACACAACACACAAATGGCATTCTTAGCAAATTGGCTTGATTGAAAATTGTGTGCTGTGGCTTACTACCACTGACTTATCCATTATGTGGCTCTAAACATTACCCTTCAATTATTCCATGTTGTAATGTGCAATTTAGACAACACTACCTGCAAATGCCATGTACAACTGACATTATTTGTCATCACTGCACATAAATGAGTGTCAAATAATGCTTCACTTGCCTCCTTACCAAAATGTATGTATGGCTGTCTATGACTGTCAAGCTTTTGATCTAATTTCTCCATTGTTTGCTAGTTTGTATTCCATAAAGTGCGTGCTGCCACATTTTGAAGTTTCAATAAAATCTAATAATTAAAACTGCAAGCAGTGATGAACGGGCCCTCGCAGTCAGCGGGCGCGTCGGGGCGTGCCGCCGTCCAAACGCGCCGCGGCTTAAGCCCCGTTGCTCGATCGTTGTTCACGGAGGCGGCAACCGCCTGCGTTTGGGACGGTGCACGCCGGGGGTGAATATCAGCCTCTTCTCCCAACGTGTGTTTGTAACGCGGTGGGTTGCCCCTGCCAGTATTAAGCGCTTTCATGTGAAGTCAGAACAACTTCGTGCAATCCACAGAAATCCAAATGGACTACAGGTGAATGTTTTCTGAAACATTTAATGATCGGGTACGTTTTGACAATCGATTCTGCACCGTTACGTTGTGTGAAGTGTTACGGCCTTCTCTTTGCCTTTGTCTGGAATTCAGGCATGGACACCTGTGTTTTTGCAGGGGACAGATTGGAAGTGGGACAGAGAGGGGGGGGTTGTGGCTTGCAGTAAACTTCCTCCGCCCTAAATTCGAACCCGGGTCTACTGCATATGTGGCATGCACTCCAACCACTCGACCACCGGCGCAGATAAGACACTGCCTTCTGTTGTCACCGCGAAGGCAGGAAGGCAGCGCATCATAGGGGAGGATGGAAGGGGAATGCCAAAGATTTAGATAGGTGGTGGATTTAGGTAGTGGAGTGCAGCCAGATGTGATTCTTCCTTTTGGAAAGGGACAGCGGTCAAGTGACCAGGTTTGACCAGCGTCCTGCAGTAGCGGTGTTTAACCAAAGAACTCACTCAGTTGTTTCATATCACAGTGGAATCCACTTCGTTCATCGCGGAAGAGTTGGGCAGAATCACAACTACACACATCTTGTTGTGTGCCACATTGACAGGGCAGACACAACACGCAAATGGCATTCTTAGCAAATTGGCTTATTTGAAAATTGTGTGCTGTGGCTCACTACCACTCACTTATCAGAAAGACAACACTGCCATCTAGTGGCGACTTGTGTCACTCACAGCTTGTAGGAGCCCTAATGGAATGAGATTAAAACTAATTCATGTTTCCAGTGGGTAGGGCTATGGATATGACAGAGTATTGATGCACAGATCTATTCATGGGGACTCCCTCTCGATTCCCTCTAGATTTGGCCTAGATAGGAAATAGTATGAAGGAGTTATCAGGACTTGATGCTTCATGACGAAGGATTGTTATGGCGGGCTCCGCAACTGTCAGCAGGAATGACGTAGGATAAAGATTTCAATAACTTTTCATCTTCAAGGTCAGAGGATGCTACTGAGTGACTTTGAAGTCGGTGGTGTTACATCTGTAGGAGGAGATAATTTAAGTACGAAGATTGGCGTAATTCAACATGTCGGCCAAACGCAAAATGGCAGACTAAGTATTGATGCTGAGATTTGTTCGGGGAGACAGCTTCTACAGTTACAAGCAGTTTGGTGTGGATAGGAAATTGTATGTTGAAGTTATAAAGCCTCGATGCTTGACGGCGTGAGGACAAAATGGTTTCCACCGAATGGCCAACATAACCATCGTGCATTTGAATGATTTTAATAACTTTGTTCTTCAAGGCATGAAGAAAATTACTGAGTTAATTTGAAGACTGTGGTGTTTAAGCTCTAGGACAAGATAATTTTCAAAGTTGGCATGATTTGGACAAAAACGCCGCCACACATCTTAATAACTGACTTCCTGTTGAGTGAGAGTAAGCATCCAAATGGGTTTTTTGTGCGTCTGGTCATGATGAAGGTGCGTACCGATTTGCGTCCTTCTATGTACAAGTAGGAGGCGGGGCATCACAATAGGGGGCGCTACAGAGCCCACGCGTCACCGCCACGCCCCATGACCTCATCAGGACGACTCCCTCTGCATTCCTGAGAGATTTGGCCGAGATAGGAAATTGTATGAAGAAGTTATGAGGACACGATGCTTTACGGCGAAGGATTCGAATTTCCCGCTCCACTGTGGCCAGCAGGTATGACGTAGGATAAAGATTTTAATAACTTTTCATCTTCAAGGTCAGACGATGCTACTGAGTGACTTTGAAGTCGGTGGCGTTACGTCTGTAGGAGGAGATAATTTAAGTACGAAGATTGTCAATATGTCAACATGACGGCCAAAATCAAAATGGCAGACTAAGTATTGATGCTGAGATGTGTTCGGGGAGACACCTTCTACACTTACGAGCAGTTTGGTGTGGATAGGAAATTGTATGTTGAAGTTATAAAGCCTCGATGCTTGACCGCGAGGGAAAAAAATGGTTTCCACTGCCCCGCCCACTAAAGTATGTCGCAGCTGAAAGATTTTAATAACTTTTGTTCTCCAAGGCATGAAGAAAATTACTGAGTTAATTTGAAGAATGTGGCGTTTAAGCTCTAGGACAAGATAATTTTCTAAGTCAGCATGAATTTGTCAAAAATTCCGCCACACATCTAAATAACTGACTTCCTGTTGTAGTGAGAGTAAGCATCCAAATGGGTTTTTTGTGCGTCTGGTCATGATGAAGGTGCGTACCGATTTGCGTCCTTCTATGTACAAGTAGGAGGCGGGGCATCACAATAGGGGGCGCTACAGAGCCCACGCGTCACCGCCACGCCCCATGACCACACAGATCTCATCAGGACGACTCCCTCTGCATTCCTGAGAGATTTGGCCGAGATAGGAAATTGTATGAAGAAGTTATGAGGACACGATGCTTTACGGCGAAGGATTCGAATTTCCCGCTCCACTGTGGCCAGCAGGTATGACGTAGGATAAAGATTTTAATAACTTTTCATCTTCAAGGTCAGACGATGCTACTGAGTGACTTTGAAGTCGGTGGCGTTACGTCTGTAGGAGGAGATAATTTAAGTACGAAGATTGTCAATATTTCAACATGACAGCCAAAATCAAAATGGCAGACTAAGTATTGATGCTGAGATGTGTTCAGGGAGACACCCTCTACACTTACGAGCAGTTTGGTGTGGATAGGAAATTGTATGTTGAAGTTATAAAGCCTCGATGCTTGACCGCGAGGGAAAAAAATGGTTTCCACTGCCCCGCCCACTAAAGTATGTCGCAGCTGAAAGATTTTAATAACTTTTGTTCTTCAAGACATGAAGAAAATTACTGAGTTAATTTTAAGACTGTGGTGTTTAAGCTCTAGGACAAGATAATTTTCAAAGTAGGCATGAATTGGACAAAAACGCCGCCACACATCTAAATAGCTGACTTCCTGTTGGAGTGACAGTATGGTCCCCACAGACTTTTTTGTGCGTCTGCTCAGGATCAATCAGCGTACCGAATTTCGTTCATCTACGTGCATGTGGAAGGCAGGGAAGAACATTAGGGGGCGCTACAGAGCCTGCAGGTCACGACCTCGCCCAACGGCATCAAATTATCAAATTTTTCACTAGATGTGACGTATATTCCAAATTTGGTGAGTTTTTGGGTATGTTCAGGCCTCCAAAACTGCAGTTAAAGCGGTACACTAGTCCTTCCAATTACAATAGGGACCTCACAGGTCGATGACCTGCTCGGGCCCTAATAATTCTTCCAATTACAATAGGGACCTCACAGGTCGATGACCTGCTCGGGCCCTAAATATGAGGCTGACTTCCTGCAATGACATGAAATTATCTAGAGGTTATCCAGAGGTTGCTAAGCACAATGGATACCTGTGTCTTGAAAGACAACAGTGCCATCTAGTGGCGACTTGTGTCACTTACAGCATGTAGGAGCCCACATTGAATGACATAAAACTTAAATTATGTTTCCAGTGGGTGACCTATAAGATAATTTTCAAAGTAGGCATGATTTGGACAAAAACGCCGCCACACATCTAAATGGCTGCCTTCCTGTTGGACTGACACTAGGGGTCCACATGGGTTTTTTGTGCGTCCGGTCATGAGGAATCTGCTTACCAATTTTCATCCTCCTATGTTACAAGTAGGAGGCGGGGCATCACAATAGGGGGCGCTACAGAGCCCACGCGTCACGGCCACACCCCATGACTACACAGATCTCATCAGGGCGACTCCCTCTGCATTCCTGAGAGATTTGGCCGAGATAAGACATTGCATGAAGAAGTTATGAGGACATGATGCTTCACGGCGAAGGATTCGAATTGCACGCTCCACTGTGGCCAGCAGGTATGACGTAGGATAAAGATTTTAATAACTTTTCATCTTCAAGGTCAGAGGATGCTACTGAGTGACTTTGAAGTCGGTGGTGTTACATCTGTAGGAGGAGATCATTTAAGTACGAAGATTGGCAATATTTCAACATGGCGGCCAAAAGCAAAATGCCAGACTAAGTATTGATGCTGAGATATTGAACATATTGAATTTAGTTCTTCTACGCACTTGTGGGAGGCGGGGCTGAACATTAGAAGGCGCTACAGAGCCCGCAGGTCACGACCTCACCCAACGACATTAAATTATCAAATTTTTCGCCAGATGTGATGTATATTCCAAATTTGATGAGTTTTTGGATATGTTCAGGCATCCAAAACTGCAGTCAAAGCGCAGAAGAATAATAATAAGAAGAATCTTTCCAATTTCAATAGGGACCTCGCAGGTCGATGACCTGCTCGGGCCCTAATAAAAATCATTTGAAAAACAATAGGGTCCTTGCAGGTTCCCTGCTCGGGCCCTAATAATAAAAATCATTTGAAAAACAATAGGGTCCTTGCAGGTTCCCTGCTCGGGCCCTAATAAAACGTATAACTTGCAATCAAATAATTTGTGAAATAGTGCAAAGAATTGGTCTTTTACTCTTCTAATAATGCATTATTTTGTTTACGGTTCCCTCTGCTGGTCTCTCTGCCACTCTGTCTCGTTTGCGCTCCCTGACTTTTTGTTTGCGATTCTGGCACAAACCTCTCGGGTGGGTGGGCCTTTTTAGCAGAGCGTCCCCCTTGGCTAATTGGTTTTTGACTGACACAGCTCAATAGACTCAGTGCTCCGGAAGTTGTATGTAGGTAGCTGGCGAGCTAAAAACCCTGGCTTTATGGAGAGAAGAAGAAAGTGACAAGAACGACAACAATAACGATCCTCAACTAGAAAAACGAATGAAATGTAAGTAGTTATTACATACATATATTGTCTGTGAGTGACATTTTGTTGATTTGTTGTGTTAAGTTATAAGTAAAGAAAAGCAAGGTTTTGCTATGTGATGTTAAATTAGCTTTTACCATGGACCGTATAGGTTAGCAAACGTGCTAACGTGATGTCCCGTTAAGTTGTCGTTCAAGCACACACACACACACACACACACACACACACAGACAGACGCCGCATTCACCACTGAATCGTATGTCGTCGTGAAGTTGTTTGCTAAATCACTCTCCCAAGCACCAGCTTCCATTGACGAAAACAGCATTTATCTTGCGGAGCAAGGGTGGTGTTGGTCTACTTCTGCCTTATTTCCTAAGTTTAATTGTGGTAATTTGTGATTTCGGTGTTTGAACGAGTTAGTTAGGATTTACCGAAGTCACACAAACTAACCGATCGAAGCGGCAGTAGACTAGCATTGCCGTGTTCTGCGAGGCTAAAACTGCTGTTTTTGTCAAGGGAAACTGGTGCTGGGGAAAGAGGGATTTAACTTAGTTTTCCTGTTAAAAAAGGCTGTATAACGGCAAGGTAAAGCACTGAGTGGGTAATTGACATTAGTTGAGATACTGTATAAACGTTATAGTGCTCCTCTACTGTTTACGGGGCTGTCTGCCCGGTCCAATATAGTGGCGACGCTGTTGTATCTAAGACGGGCTGAAACGGCCAATGCGGTGTCTATAGTTACACACGCAAGTGTGATGATGTTATTTGTTAAAAATCACGATACTTTGAACTGTGAATCAGGGGAGACTGGTGGAGCTGCCTTGTTAATACTGACTCTGTCATCTTCTCTCTGTTGAACAAGGTAACACTGTAGGACCTGAGCAGGACCAAAACAGAGCTAAGATGCATTCCCAGGTAATTACCTACCTGTCTATTTCAACATGTTATGATCCAACTAATATCACTGTATTATGTTATGTATTATGTAGTATCAATTTTTAGCTATATTTTGAATCAACAATATTCTAAAAATAATTAAGTTAATGGGACTATTGATGTTTTTATTTTCTACTTAAATCTTAATACATGGACCATTATATTATTAATCATATAGGATGTAGGGTCGTTTCAATGATAGCGCAGTCTGTGATATAGTTCGGATAATGTAATGAAATGTGTTCAGTTCTATAGATATTATGTACTTCTGACATCTGGCAATGTCTGTGCTTGCAGGACCAAGTAAGAAACGAAGTGTTGCAGAGGATTCAAGCAAGATTCAGCTTGATCCTCAGGAATGAGACACTTGATATGGAGTACCTCCTGGATGTTGCTCAACAAGAGCTTTCCTTGGCAACAATGGCAGCAGATCATTTAAACATCCCACCAGAACTCATACAGAGTCTACAGGAGTTGATCAACATCTTTAGTATTCAATCTGTTTCAGAAACATCAGTTAATGTGTCGGATATTGTAACTGCCACTGTGGGAGAGCTGGGACGGCCACGCCTGGAAATCCATGCAGACGATCTTAAAAGTCTCCTTTCCACTTCACTTCCTTTAGAAAATTTAGCCAGGTTGTATGGTGTTTCAAGAAGAACACGTACTATCAATTAAAGCCAATAAAAAAGGCCAAAAAAAAAAAAACATGTAGTTTTGGTATTTTGATTTTATTTTTTGCCTTTTGTACCATGTAAGGCATATTACAGGAAGAGAGTGTAACAAATGAATGCCAACTGTGTGTCAACTGTAAGTTCCTTTGAAATGACAAACTAAACTGCATTAAACCTCAAGTTTTTGGCAATGCAAAGTTGATGCAAAAGTTAACTAGATATATCAAGCACAAATCTTAGTTTGGAAAAACACATTACATTACACATTGAAATCAAAATGACATGAACATGTAAACATACTCTTCAGTTTTAACACTGAACGAAACAGTTAACCTGATACTTTAGAGTCTATAAAAGCCAGCACCAAATTTGATAGCAGTTTCCATATTTGCCTTGAAATCACAGTAATCAAGACAATGTGCAGTTGGAATTGTGATTGTCTGTGTGCATGCGCTACCAACTGGATAACAAATTGTGTGGTTTGGCATCCGTTCCGCACATGTGTAGTCAAAGTGGACAGTGATGGTAAAAGCCTCTCTCTCTGAGAGAAGTAGATGTCTGTGTGACTGTCTTGTCAACCACTACATCATGTCTGGGACAGTGAGTGTATCCCCATCCTCTGCAGTTCCATTTGAGGACATTCAAAATGAGACAATGTCAAAATAGCTGAATACAATCAAACAAAACCAGACAGACATGATATTACTTTGCAGCATCTATCTGTCTGCTAAAGTATGATATCCTGTTTACAGTTAACATTACAAACTGGGAAATGATACATTTTCTCAGCAGTGATCCAGTGGGTGTTAAGAGTTTTATTAAAGTAAGTTATGTGCATGCTACAGTATTAAAGATTGATTGATTTAACTGGCATTATCATTTGAAGCTTCAACAATTTTGAAGTGGTTGACAATAGTAATGGCAGTAATGGTTAACTAGTAAGGTTAATGATAGTAGTATTAGTGGCAGCAGCAGGCCAAATACTGTAATGGCACAGTAGCTGTAAAAACACATGCTGGATGTAGGTGCAGCTATACAACATAAGGTGGAAGGTAGCACAACAATAAAAAATAAATTATAGTGCAAGACTGCTTTGCTAAGCACACTCACACCCCTCTTCTCAATTATAAGAATTGTCTGTCTTATGCTGTATATTCTTCATGGAAATGACTGTATAAATCTCAGGCATGTATCTCCCAGTTTGTTCTTATGTTTCAAACACTTGCCTTCGAGCTCCTGCAGGAAATCCTGGAAGTTATTCAGGATCTGTGTCTCTCTTGCATTCTGCAGGATACCACTTTCACTCATTCTTGGGGCCAAGTGAGACACAATGTAGTACGAGTCCACCTGAAAAACACATTCAGGAAGAAGAAAAATATTTATGACTTTAATCAAGAATTTTGTGTGTTAGCCTCATTTAAACGATATAAAATATAAGATGATTTCAATCAAGCCTACCACAGGGACAACAACATGCCTTTTATTCAACAGATCATAATAACGTAACTTTTCATCATCACCAGCTACAAAGAGGTCACGGCAAACTGCTCTGTTCCTTTCCATGACACCTATCAGACCGTAAAGTTGCAGTCCCTCACGAAGCTGCCTAAGCATGACTGACAGACAGCCCCGTAAACAGTAGAGGAGCACTATAACGTTTATACAGTATCTCAACTAATTTCAATTACCCACTAAGTGCTTTACCTTGCCGTTATACAGCCTTTTTTAACAGGAAAGCTAAGTTAAATCACTCTTTCCCCAGCACCAGTTTCCCTTAACAAAAACAGCTATTTTAGCCTCGCAGAACACGGGCGATGCTGGTCTACTGCCGCTTCGATCGGTTAGTTTGTGTGACTTCGGTAAATCCTAACTAACACGTTCAAACACCGAAATCACAAATTACCACAATTAAACTTAGGAAATAAGGCAGAAGTAGACCAACACCTCCCTTGCTCCGCAAGATAAATGCTGTTTTCGTCAATGGAAGCTGGTGCTTGGGAGAGTGATTTAGCAAACAACTTCACGACGACTTTGACATACGATTCAGCGGTCAATGCGGCGTCTATGTGTGTGTGTGTGTGTGTGTGTGTGCTTGAACGACAACTTAACGGGACATAACGTTAGCACGCTGGCTAACCTATACGGTCCATGGTAAAAGCTAATTTAATGTCACATAGCAAAACCTTGCTTTTCTTTACTTATAATTTAACACAACAAATCAACAAAATATAACTCACAGACAATATATGTATGTAATAACTACTTACATTTCATCAGGTTTTCTATTTGAGGATCGTTATTGTTGTCGTTCTCGTCACTTTCTTCTTCTCTCCATAAATCCAGGGTTTTTAGCACGCCAGCTACCTACCTATAACTTCCGGAGCACTGAGCTGTGTCAGTCAAAAACCAATTAGCCAATGGGGACGCTCTGCTAAAAAGGCCCACCCACCCGAGAGGTTTGTGCCAAAATCGCAAACAAAAAGGGAGTGCAAACGAGACAGAGTGGCAGAGAGACCAGCAGAGGGAACCGTAAACAAAATAATGCATTATTAGAAGAGTAAAAGACCAATTCTTTGCACTATTTTACAAATTATTTGATTGCAAGTTATAAGTTTTATTTTTGAAATTAGTTTTATGTTCTCTCAAATTCCTATTTTTGTTTGACATTTAAGAAGTTTTGTTTGTTACTTTTGGCACAAATCCAATTCCATATCCCTCCGCCCTCCGGCTAGACACGAGTGGGTAAACGTTGACACTGACCCCCCCTCTCTCCCCGGAGGAGAGTGCTACTCGCAAGCGCACAGTGCAGCGGACAGGTTGAGACCAGCTGCGCTGGGAGTTTACTGTCTCCGAAAGAGCGGTGCGTCAGATATAGGCTACCTGCCTCCGCAGCTCCGACGGTGTTTCCGCGGCGCATCACCCGCCGACCCTCGAGCGAGGTCGCGGGCCAGACGCTTCCAGCTGCTTGAGGTGGGGACCGAGAGGTCCGGCGAGGGACCACGGGTGGTCGCTTGCCTGAATCAATTCAGAGGATTTTATGAATCGATATTGAATTGGGAAAAAATATATTGCAATGCATTGATGAATTTTACCCACCCCTACTGGGGCTGCATGAGTTGAAGAGAACCCACTTCTGTGACACCTGTTTTTTATTATGACATGGAAAGGGGGAATAACAAGAAAACATGTAAACAATTTTTGAAAAACATACAGTATTTATACAGTACAATACACGGACGTAATTTTGCGGGGGGACACAGGGGACATGTCCCCTGCACTTTTTCAAAAGGCCGTTTTGGTCCCCTGCAGTTTTTACCGTCCAAAAACCATGTTACGCTATAGAGACACGTCAAGCACTAGGACCAAGCGGAAAACAGCCGCTCAAGCCGGAGCCTGTTTCCCTGAGTTTAGACCCGCCCACAAGCTCCTCGATTGGCTCTGCTGTTTCTTGTGTGATTGGCCGTCCCTGCTGTCACTCTTTAAACACCGGTCTGCTTGTTGCCCAGGAGTTCTTATTAATCTGCCGCTGTAAATTGGGCGTCTGTTCTGCCTGGGTCACGTCCGCTAGAAGGATTGTGATATCAGAGGTTTCATTTACATTAACGTTTGAATCGGTGTCCATGTGCGTATGTGCGTGCGTGATTGCGTGTGTGTTTGGTAATGAGGCGCAGCCAATATGTAATGTACCAAATAATGGCCGGGGCATTTATTTGTTTCAATCACTCAGACCAGGCGTTTATTTGGGACAAGCATTTAATTCAATAGTTGTGCGTCTTCTGTAAGTGAAGTTGTTGCGGCGGAGGAAACGATTTAGCCAACCAGCACTCGCGGCAAACTCCTCATCTCTGCTGTCACTCACGGTGGCATACATCTGTTTCGACATCGCCCTGATCATTTTGCGGGACACTCTCTCGGAGTGTGCCCGTTTGCTGATAACCCATCCCCGCATGTTTATCTCAGGCTCCTCGCTGGCCTTCTTCCTTCCTCCACCAGGCAGCCTGGCCCTGTTGCTGTCCTCCTCGGACAGATGCTGAAGCTCAGTTTCTCTCACTCTCTTGGGGTCGACAGAGAAACGTCTTGTGCTGCTTCTTCCGAGTTTTCCTCTGCATATTTTACGACAGAAAATTAAAATTTTATTTTTTTGCTGCGCCGGAGCCATGGTGATCATCAGTGTGATTTTGACGGACAGAAAGCAAGCACAACATGTGAAAAAGGCAAAGAAGAAAAACATGCAGTGTCAGTGATCACGTCTTCTTCCTTGATAAATTAGACTCGGCTTTTATTTGGAACCTGCGGTTATTTATCAAAATATACACCTGCACTCGGCGTTTAAAGGAGACCCTGCGGTTAATTGAAACCTGGCTATTATTTGGTAATTTACGGTACTCAAAGAAATGCGTTACACCCATCCTGCAACACCTTCACTGGCTCCCAATAAAGCAGCATATCCACTTCAAGATCCTCCTCATCAATTACAAAGCTCTCAATAATCTTGTAAAGTGTCTTTGCGTTTTATTGAAAGTGCTAATAAATAAAATGTATTATTAATAATATATTGTTATTATTGTTGTCATTATTATTATTATTATTATTATTATTATTGTTATTATTATTATTATTGTTATAACTGTAGAGCCACAACAATGCAAATATTTTCAAAAAGCTTATATTTAATGCCAAAGAGATACACTTATTTTCATGTATTATTTTCATGTTGAAAGTGCAACTGTTTAAAAAAAAACAGTTAAACCTTGGATTACAAATGTGACTGTATACATCCAAACTGAGAATTGTGAAACTAAGTTTTTTCCTCTACAAAATGAGGTCTGTTTACCATATATTCCAAAAATAAGTGTAAAATTGGTGGTACTGAGTTGGAGTGAAGTTGACTAACAAGGTGAAACACAGAATTGGGTGATAATGTTTTGCTACATGCTTCACAACCAGTCAAACCAAAAAAGGGAACAGTAAACTTAAAAGTAGCAATCGAAAACTAGAAGAACTACTAGAAAACACAGTGAACTGAAAGAGTTGGAGTTTTATTAACAATACTTGTGCAGTTTTTAGAATAGAGCACAATTCAAATATGTAAGGATATCCAGTGTCAGAAGAAGATGGGAATCACTGTGTAATACATTTCTTAAGCTTTTCACAGCATAACCTGTAGACATAGAACATCAGAGCATTTCATTTTAAAGATGCTTGATGATTGACATTATATGTAATTGACAACATTTTACAGAAACTTTTTATGTGCATTACCAAGTATTAATGTATGTAAGTATGCATGGCCACAGCTTTATTGTCTAGATGTTTCTAAACAGATAAATGAGCATTTTGTCTGGGATTAACTGTAACTGTACCTACCACACATTTTATCTGCATAAACACTGATTCATGCTGACTTGTAATGTTCATAGCAAACAGCTGTCATAACCAGATAAAATACAGAATTTGTAGAAACAATAAATATAGGAATTATTCTATAAAAATCCAGTTCGATAGTACATTATTTTGCATTGGAACAAATTATATGTTTAGCATTTACAATTTACAGGCTCCCTGAAGTTACTTGTTAAAAAATAAAGTTTTTGGTACATAAAGCATCGGCACTTTAGGCTCAGTTATACATAAAGTGAAAAGTACAGCACAAAAACATTTTCTGTGTTTTCTCACTTGATATTAACAGAAGACAAAAGAGGAAGCATGTTTAATCATGAGTCATATTTTACCCTAATTGACATTTTCTATTTTTCATTCTTTACGAGAAAACACTCAATCACAACTTTGATTAAAATGTCCTCTCTCTCCCCTTGGTCTACCACGAAGTATCACCTTTTACTTTGTAGTTAGTACTTCTTTAAAGGATCCAAATACATTGTAATTCTATTTTTTTCCAGTTTAAATTCAATCAAACTGAGGTAAAAGAAAGGCTCAACAGGTGAACCTGGTTTATATTAAAGATGATGAAATCCTTTTGTAAGGACATTACACACTACCTCTTTCAGGAGCTTGTGTAGATTTCAATTAAAGTCATGTGAAATCTTCCTCCATGATAAATCATTGTGAAAAAATTATATATTTAAATCACATGAAGTACAAGTACATGCAGAGCTAGTATCAGGCCTTATTTTGGTCATTGAACCATTTTAGAACAGTGTCCTTGTTCTCTGCGATCCATTTCATGTTGGCAATGGTTCTTTCAATTGACTGATCCACTGCCAGGGTTCCGGAGCCAAACCCAACCTCAGCGTTATCCTCCTTGAACTGCCGTAGCTATAAGAACACACACACATTTAATGATCACCTTGGTCGGACACTTGATGCGGCCACATGGAGTTTGGCAACAGATAACAAGGGATGGTCAAAAAGTGCAGGTGTCAGTCACAATGAAACACAGACTGAATCTTATATTTAATTCTATGGATTAGGGCTTTTAGCAGACGCTTTTGTCTAAAGTGACTTACAATAGGTACATCTGTAACAAGAAAGAAGCCACAACATATATAAAGTAAAAAATTAAAACTCTTCATCGGCTCTCTCTACCAAGCCTTTTCTTTCCTTTCCAGTGTTTGATCTCAGGAGAAAAAAATGGCTGATCCGCAGCCAGTGTTGGGGGCAACGAGTTACAAAGTAACAGATTACTGTAACGATATAACTTTTTTGGGTAACGAAGTAAAGTAACGCATTACACTAAAAATATCGGTAACTACACTACTTTACTAGACTATAGGAACGCGCTTTCCTGCGTTTCCCAAGCCGTGTTTGCCTGTGTGTAGATTTGTGATCTGTTTAAGTGGTGCAGGCATGTGTGCGTGCTGCCTGTGTGTGTTGCCATAGAGATCGATTTGAGTCGAGTGACGTTGCTGCTGGTGCGAACAGGAGAGAGGGAAATGGAAACAGAAACGGAGACTGGGGCTCGGTCAGTGGCGATATTCCCATTACGTTCAGTTTATTGCTCGAAAGGACAAAAATATTCGGGTGAAATGCACTCTATGCCCAGGCGACACATTTTTTTCAACTGCTGCCAAGTCAATGAGCAACCTGTCCAAGCATTTGTCAGCCCAGCATTGCAATACAAAACTTGTGGCAAAAGATCCTGCTCGCCGGTCATCTGTAGGAGTCGATGAGCAGCTGACCCCGCCTTAACAGGCAAAGCTTTTTTCAAGTGTTGGAGCACAGAAGCAGGTAACACAGAAAGACATTAACAGGCTGGTTGCAGGGTTCATTGTAGAAGACATGCTTCCCCTGTCAACTATTGAATCACCCAGGTTTAAAAAAATACTAGATATATATAATACTAGATCGCAAGCCAATGTCCGACAGGAAAACTTTTTTTTTTTTCAAATTAGGAAATGGGAAAGTAAAGTAATAAGTAGTTACTTTTCAAATGCAGTAACTTGTAAAGTAATCTCATTACAATTTACAGAAGTAACTAGTAATAAGTAACTTATTAGTTTTTTTAAGTAACTTTCCCAACACTGTCCGCAGCTGCGGATCACCACTGCAAATGGACTATGGACTGCAATATCATGCTTTTACTCAAACCTGGCTCAACAGCAATATACCCGACAGTGCTATTGAGCTAACAGGGCGCTACGTCCTCCAAAGCAGAAACAACAGCCATTGACTCAAGAAAGAACAGATGTGGAGGTCTTTGCATTTATGTTAACAAAACTTGGTGCATGGACACTACCATCATCAGGAGTCACTGAATACAAGGCGAGTAAGTTGCAAAAAGCACGAACACAAGCATGTAGTCCGCCATTGTTGTTGTTATGAGACGTTTCAGGGTTCAGAGGTCGAAGGCTAGAGGTCGAGAGGTGGGGCGATGGCGTTATCGATATGGAAAGTATGCGGATTTGCTGTCCACACGAGAACACAAGGGCTGCTTTTTCTGATTTTTCCACCCTGAGACCCTGTTTCAAAAAAGCGTTTTCAGGCGCTGCGTTTTTTAAGATTCATGTGGACGATTGGCCAAAACAATGCAATATATGTGCGTTTACACTCAAGAGCATTTCCGTATGGACGGGGCCTTTCTTTTGCCATTTTTATACAAGGCAGTGACCTTTTTGCGGCTAGGTCCAGGGATTTAGACAGAAATTGGTATATTGGGGGTCCACAAATATGATGCCTCGGAGGGTACACTTTTTGCCACCTCCATTGCTGTGTAAATCCAAGCCGTTGACCTTCTGGAAATTGCACGAGATGGGTGGAGGTGTTGATGACGTGTACTGTTGTGTGACCAACAGCCGGGGAGTTTTAAAACCAGGAAACAGCTGATCACTAGTACTGCCAGTAATATTTATAAACTGTAAATACTGTACCTAGACATACTCCACTATTTATATACTGTACATACTGTAATATCTGCATAAACTGCATTTCGTTGTCTATGTAGTGGTACTGTGCACAATGACAGTAAAGCTGAATCTAATCTAATCTAAATCTAATTTGGAGTGGATAATGATATGGGGCTTGCACAGCTGCTGTTATCTAATCTCCAATCTCTGATAGCATAGCAGAACAATATGGGCAAAGAGCAAGTTACAATTTGGAAAAAACAGTCTTTACAAATCCCTAAAAGTAGAGATGCAAATTTGTTTGGATGCACAAGAACCTATTGTATAGAAACTTTTGCAGACATTGTGGAACAAAAAGACATAATATCCAACCTGTTGAATCTCAAATTCAGTTGAAAAACGCTCAGTGACTCCGTTAATGAGGTTGGAGAAGGAGAATGATCCACCACCATACCTGTAAGTGAAAAGACAGCCACAACAAAGCAGACAATCAGATCCACTGTTCACATGCCTGCCCTTTCCCTTCAGTGAGACATTAACTGTATTTACGTGTTGTATGTACTATACAGTAAATCAATGAGACAGCACTGCTGATAGCCTAGATATACACCTACCATTGTGAATGTAATACATCTTTTCCATTATGAGACACATTGTATCAGTTCAGTGCTTTGTGGGGAAGGGGAAATGTTTTTTTACTGCATGTGGCTATATCATTAGTGCAGTGTTGTTGTGAGAAAGTAAATGTTTTAAATATTGTGCGATATGAATTTATTGTCCACATAAGAAGACAAATTGGTGGGGATAAATAGTGACTACAGTACATTTATCTACTGGTTAGGACACATTTTTGTAAATTTTAATGAAGACAGCAGTAACCAGTGCACACTGGCTTAATCTCTTTAATTTGTCCCTGTAAACATTAAAGATCTGGCATTACAAAAGAGAGTTAAAAGTTAAAGTTAAGGGTAATTATTAAACATCTCATACTGTACATCTGTACATTTATTTTAGCTAAGATTACTACATTTCGACGTTTTAGTTTCATGAATATAGCAAGCATAGGTGAATAAGTGCAGATAAAAAAAGGAATAATTTACGAAATTACTATAGGTCCGACCTGATGGCCACCTGAGACCTCAGGTCAAACCACAAGACTCTCAACCTCTAAAAGGAGTCTTTGTTTGTGTGTTTGTGTAAATCTACATTTGAACACCACAAAGCACCACTCAAACATCGAACTGCTTAATTCAGCTGTTTAAAAACTGCTCTCACCTGCCTGCAGGTTTTATATGGGGTCAAGACCAAAGGTCACCTGAGGCAGAGCTTGAATTACACTGAGCATGCTGAGTCAATAAAAACTGTCCCTGATAATAAACTTGACTGTAAAACTGCCTCTCTGTTATCATGTTATGATGTGATGATGGATCTTTTATGATGTGACTTTTATTTTGGCATGAGAAAATAAAAGGTCACAGAGGTGTGTTACCTAACACCCCATATAGCTGCCTTCATAATAACCTTTTACTCCATGCTAAATGCCTTTACAGCACTTTTACAATTGTTGTGGACAAACTGTAAAGCTAAGCAGCATGATGAGTTATGGTCTATATTATAAAGTACTATAAAGTGTTGTGTCATACTCACTCAGAGAAAATGTATGACCATCGAGCCCTGACAAAGTCCCAAGCCAGAGACTGGCCAATCACATTGTTGGCAATGTAGACAATGGTGGAGGTAGCATCCTGCTTCCTGATCATCTCTGGCATCAGAGTGTACTCCAGGTACCTGAAAATGTACACAACAGTGAGGAGATTAAACACACATTATCTGTGTATTATCAGTCGTGTGTGCTAGTCAGTAACTGTCAGTTGTAAGCTAGAGTAAAATGTATGCATGTTTGGTATTCAGGGTATCTGTGAGCAGACCTGTTTAGCAACCAGGGTTGTTTCGTGCAGGCAAGGGCATAGCGGAGTTTGTCAGCTTCAATAGCAATGGTGGCGTTTTTAAACTTTGACCAAGCAAACTCCCACTCTGCAGCACCCCCTGCTGCGATGGCATTACAATACACAGTGGAACGCAGGTTGGGGTGGATCCTGAAGAATAGTGGCATCTTTAATGTTCAGCAGATTATGATGGTTGCATTTTAAGTACAGTATAGTGTGGTTACAGATGAAGTGGAGCTTACGGGTTGATCTCAGTGTGCATCCATTGCGTGAACCATCCCATGGTCAGATTCTGGCATTCCTCAAGGCCTGTCCTGCAAGCCAGGCTGATAGCATTCACCTGATTATACCTGAAGAGAGGAGAAAGCGGATGGAGGAGTATTTACATGATCTTTTAAAGACAACATGAAGAGCGTTAGGTGAAATCTGCCATCTTGTTAATTTCTGTGTCTACATTCAGCCGTTTATTTTCAATACCGTTGGTGTGAACAGGATTTTTTTTAAGCTTGAAGAGGAAAAAATTGTGTTTTTAGAAATACTTGTGTATGTGTGGACCAGGTCTTAGTCTCCAACCCAATGGCAATGGCACATGAAGACGCAGTGGCCGGTAGCTCCTCCAAATTATGCTACATTTTTTTTTTTTGACTGTCATATTTGTTGTTTTGGATCAAGAGCAGCATACTTTGAGTTCATCAAGGCCCACGGTCTTTCTACCATCCAACCTGACCGACTGGACCGCCCCAGGCAGGAAAAGAGTTGGAATTAGAACCATGCTAATCAAGAGACCTTTTTATATTGCTGCAAGATGATGTCTTAAAATATTTGAAAGGTCATTTTTCAATGAGCGGTAATATCTGCTACTTTATTTCAAATTATGATAAATTCTGAACAAGGGGTTACTGGTAAAATGTTCTAAAGACAGTGTATCGCTTTTATGTCATTTAGAATACTAGGTACATTTCCTTACACAGTGTATGAAAAAACTAACTTGTGTTTATCTTAAGCTGCTTTGGTGAAAATGGGCAGAGATCTATTTTCCATAATAATGTTTTATTTATGTTTTCTCTCTTTTATCTCTAGAACATATTGTTGTGTACTTACTGGTCCATGTGTCCATTAGGTACCTTGGTCCAGCTGTCAGTCATATTTTTGTAGTATCGAAACAGATAGGTGACCTGTTCCCTTAGATAATCCTGAAAACATGGAAAACAGCCAAGCAATTGTGATTCCATGAAGTCCAGACTGGAAAAAGTTACTTGTTGTTTTTTTTTTATTTTCATGCTGGTATGTTTGGCATAAAAGAATATACCTGTATAGGACCATAAACCTCGCTGCGGTCAAACATGAGGAAGAAGAAGTCCAGGTTTCCTATGGCCGAGTCCCAGGGCATATATTCTCTCTCCCTGCTCAGGTACTTGGTGGTGTCTAAGGCCAGCACTGTAGGGATGATCTTTGCCCTTTGGGGTGACAAGAGTTTACTCTTGGGGTTACTCAGTAGTCTTGTGTGTTGTCATTTTTACCCTTCAATACTTGGCAAAATACTTTTCTAAATGAATGCAGTATAATAGCAATATTTAGTCAATTTGAGGTCCCTTTTCCTCATAAATTCTATTGATTAATGTAACAGAGGGGATGTTGTTGCTATACATTAAATGAAGTATTGTTTTCGCTGAAAGTAACAAGCTATTTGTTCTTCACCTCAGTAATCGAAATGTTCATTCTCTTCATTAATGATATCATTATTATCACTATCAATATTATAATTATATAATGCTGTACGGGCAGGACTCACCTGGCCAGGTTGAAGGCGTCATCCACCAACTGAGCTCTGTTGATCACTGGAATAGCCTTAAAATAAACACCAATATCCTTGTTACTGCTACTCTACTATCTCTATTATAAAGCTCTTATACAATAATTTAACCATGGATCAGATGTTCTTACCTCATGATTGGTGCTTAGAGCAGTTAGGAGTTTCCGCCAGTTGTTCACATCATAGTTGACTCTATAGTAACCAACCACGTTGAGGTTGGCCAATACCCAGTCCTCACCTGATGCTTTCATCTTCTGGACTGTTGCTACAGAAGAAAAGGAGATTCGAGTCTGTCTTGATTGCTTGATTGTTGTGCATAAGACCAAGAGAATGCTAAATTAATTTGATTCTTTTAACAGTGTCAGTGTTTAGTTATCATTTGTCTTCTGGGCTGATTTTCCTCAAATTTAGCAAGTGCTCTCTTAAGTCACACAGTTTTCAGACAAATGTGTTCATAACCTCACTTGAGTTAGTATACAATGACCCCCCCTGATAAATCTGCGTTACAAGAGTGAAAAGCAAGGAGTTAACTGGAGAAAAATAACAGAAAGATCAGGGGCTGTATTTTAACTTTTATTACCAAGGAGAGATAGATAGATAGATAGATAGATAGATAGATAGATAGATAGATAGATAGATAGATAGATAGATAGATAGATAATCCTACCGGATTTTTCTGTTAGCCATTCTGGTGTCTGGATTATTCCAGTTTTCATCCACTTGATTGGAACAATCCATTGATAGCTATGGAGAAAAGCTGGTTGATTAAAACGACAGATAGTGTTGTTTATCTATTCAAACATTAATGAACGGGACAAGGGAGGGTATATATATGTACATACATATATATGCAGACGCATTTATACATATACAGACATATATTTGATATACAATTGAGTAGTCTCAGCAATGTCAGAATTAGTAATAACACTAGAATTCAGAATTAGTAAACATTATAGTGTTACTGTAATAGTAATCACCAGCGATTGTTATTGAAAAAGGGTATGAAGGACAAAGAAAGAAAATGAGCATACTTGAATTGAGATGGAGTGGTAACTTCAGAGTCTGGATCCAAGAGAAAGTGTTCCTGGGATACGACCCCAGTGGTGGTGTTTATGGTGACCACAGGAAAGCCCATCTGCAGCACCCAGGTGTTCATAATGTTATGGACAGTGTCAGGAAGTTTGGTTCCATTAGCAGTTACAGCCTGTAGAAGTAGACAGACAATAAAAAATATAGGTAACAGTCAGTTGGCGTACTGGAGATCCTCTTGCTTAAAACATCAGCTAAATGTTAAGATCTAAGAAGTCTGTGAAAGAGTTCATGCCATTTGCAGATGCTTCCATAGGTCTGTGTAGACTGTGTTCTTAAAGGCAAATCTTTCCAGGTAGGTCTGCAGAGCGGACAGAGAAAGCAAAGGAATATATATGTTATTTTGCTTTGGATGTGTTCATGTTATGTGTTCAAACTAGCAAAAAAAATAAAAAATAAGTCTGCAAGGTAGTTCAGGCATTCCACCTCATACCCCCTAAGTCTATTGCTTGGCCCCAGCTCATGTTGCAGAGCCTCCACCCCAAAAGCAATGCTGTACATATTCTACATTCACATAATAATCAGTGTCAGTTGGTTGACTGAATTACTAGTTACTAGATTAAATGCTGTATAGTTTTGTAAAGTTCTTACCTGCAGTCCCAGTGTAAAGACTTCTTCAGTTAGGAAATCTGACAACATTCTCAGAACAGATGCTCCCTGAGGATATGCAAACACGTTTTCAACGTGTTAATGGCTTATTGATCTTATTTACGATCAGATATGGGAAATGTCTTCTGCTGCTGCATGAGGTTACCTTGCTGTAAGAGATAGCATCAAACAGCTCACTGATTTGTGCTGGTTTCTGGATGTCCTCTTCCTTAGAGGACAGAGGGTGAGATGAGGCCAGGGCATCGACGGCAAATACCCTGTGGACATCACTAAGCACGATGAGGTCTTTCTATTATGAGACAAATCAGACAGTATGGTCAAAGTTCCACTCTCACCGTCATTCATTATTACACTGATTATTAAGGCTAGGTGGTGGGAGGGAAATCCTTACCACATTCCAATCAGGTTCAGCTTCATCTGCTCCAAGGTACTCAACGTAGGATGCAAAGCCTTCATTTAGCCACAAGTCATTCCACCACCTCAGGGTCACCAGATTACCAAACCACTAAAGGGACAGCACAGTGGAATAGTATGATTGTCATGCCAAGAATCTTAAAAATGAAAAAGACTTTAAGAAGACTTTGAAGCTAGCTCAAAATTTGTAGGGGGCAGCACATCACCAGAGTTACTGTCAACTGCTGCTCTTTTTTGCTAGCCATCCTTGGCTGTCGCTAGCTACCATCAACATATTTGCTCATAGCTTAGTTAGCTGTGGAGCGAGTGGCTCTACAGTTTGCCTGTACTGAGGCGATGAGTTTCCGAGGCAATAAAGCTCATCTTATAACAGTAAAAGAGAGAAACTTGAATTCCAGTGGTGTCAATTGAATTTTCCTTTCAGTAGGGAAAATATACAGTGTTTCACACACATTAATAGGTTTGCTACGGTCAGCCACAATGTCAACATTGGCCAACACATATTGATTTTCTGTTTTTGGAGATGTCCCGTTCTCACTCAAAACAGCGCACCCAACAGTGGATAGCATGATTTCATATACTCTGATACAGTGGGTGGCAGTGTGGTTTTTAGTCCACCTGTAAAACCAATGAAGAAGAGGAGGAGGACTATTTAATGCAAGTTGGTTTGACCGTAACTTTCTCTACAACGAAGATGGCTGGCCCAATCATCAAGATCAAGCCCTCACAAAGAGCACAAGGCCTTCAAGCCAGTTTTTGTCGTGGCCATCCCATGTAATTACATCATCATGTGAAACATTGGGGACTATTTTCTGAAAGCTAACATTGTGAAAGACGCATCTGTAAAACCGCATAATGACTCGTTATACTTTCAGTTGGCTTGGTGCTAAACTGGAAGTTAGCCAACTCGAGTGCGCATGCTCTATGGCACCCCAGCTGGACAGCCAAACGCTACAATTAAAGTCTGATTCACTGGGACACACTGATAGATGTCCTGCATCAGTGCAAATTTGTTGGACTAAAGGTATAGAGAGCTTGTGAAATGTAGCAAACAGTCCACTATATTCTCCCACTGAAACTATGGGGGCTATCATCTTGAGGTACAAAGTAGTAGGAAATAGTACAGGCCAGGGATAACTGGTTAGCATGCTAACTAGGCTAGACCTCTCTACAACACAGGACATTGACATCTTTGTATTAACACGGTTGTTACTCTACACTCCTAAAGCATGCTTTGACATGACTTCAGACTAGACTTGGAATTGCTCTCAAGGATGGTTGACTTGGCTTAAAACTTGCTTTGACACATCTGGAGACTTGGCTTAGACACTATTCTGATATCCAAGGTCTTTACAAGCCCCATGTCATTTTTAAATGAATGTATCCAAACAGATTACAGCACTAACTGCCAAATCCAGCAGAAGTTATGACAGTAATCACTTTCTCCAGACACAGTTGATACAGTTTGGAGTGTTAAAGCCTTACCATGTGAGCCAGTTCATGTGCAATGATGGTGGCAATCCTCTGCTTGTTGGAGTTAGAGGAGAACTCTTCATCGTAGAGCAGTGCTGTCTCTCTGTAGGTGATCAGACCCCAGTTCTCCATGGCTCCAGCATTAAAGTCTGGTAGAGCTATCTGATCTGTGTTAGGGAAAGATATGGTTTTATTAACTGTGGAGTATCTAAATTATGCATGTAAGTTGACCAAAATTAAGTTCTAATGGCACCAGCATAATATTAACACAGAGGATGGCCTAGAATGAAAAAAATGAGGATTTGAGTGGTGTACTGTATGAGGTGGCCAACAAAAACTGAAGGTGGCTAAAGACAACAACTATCACCAAAGACTGTGAAACAATCAAGTTACCAAGTTTGATTGGTTAATAATTGATACTGCATGTGATCACACCTGTCACCAAAGCCCTGCCATAAAAATGTAGAATTGACAGATAAAAGCATCCCTGGGATCAGCAGATTAATCTTGCTGTGAGCGATGATAAGTAGATAATGAAAGATGCTTGTTTTATATGGTGTTCAAAAGTGAGGGAAGGGTGCGACTGATTTGGTTAGGATAGTTTTCATTCATTTTAAATTCTTGTATCAGGTGCTACGGGTCAGGCTAACTTTGCACTCTTCATCTCCACTGTAGAAATTCAGGAGATGCAGAATTATGACAACTGTATGTGGCCAATAAGTGCAAGCCTGCTAAAGCTTTCCAAATACACTTTAATTTCACATAGATAATGCTTATGAACACAGAAGGAATCCCCCCGGAGCTACTTTCAGGGCAATTCGCGAACGTAGGCCTATATTTGTCTTTAAACCAGATTCTTGTGGTGGACTTACCAGACTTGGGCAGAGGGTACTTGGAACTGTAATACTTCTCAAAGAACTTGAGAATGGGTCCAGTTATGTTCAGGGCATAATCTCCTTGCCCAGCAGCAATGGCAGGCTTTCGGGCAAAGATCCGGACCTGAACCCACATCATGAAATACACAGAAGAAAAAACATTACCTAGGCTCATTATATACACGTTCATTAGCTTGAATATCATTGTAGAAGTAGGGTAGGAAGGGATTTTTTTAGCCCAACTTTCCCTGCCCTCGAGGTGCATGGATTAGGGAAAAGGTCTTAGGCAACACTCATAATGAACAACTTTATTATTAGACCAGCAGGATTCAGCTGCCTTCATCGGGGTCATCAGGTTGTGGTCTTCATCATGACCATATGTAAGAGCAAGACAAAACATGGTAGTCTGACAAAAAAGCTGATCTTCTATACTACAAGTGTTGCTGGAGTTTTTACCTCCTCAGCTTGGATATCATTATCACAAACTATGGACTCTATGGTCTTAAACTGAACTCACTTCTTCATCTCTGAATCAAGCTGAAAACCAATGCAGTCCAGGTGTTTCCTCAGCTCAATCAGCTTGGATCCTTAACAGTGTCTATCACGATATTGCCACTGGATGGCGATAGAGTCAGTAATGTTCAAAGCCTGAACCGAATGGCTTTAACTTGCATTTGTATTATATGTGTGAACATGTAGTATATAATTGAAATTACATCTTTTTGTGAAATTGTCCAGACAATAACACTTTAAATGGAACCAAGGCAAGAGAATATAAGACTAGCTGTAATTGTTGTTGAGGTTGTGTGTTGATCAAAGACTGTATATGTACTGTATATAATTGTAAATCATTTAAAAGTAGTTGAACAAATAGTCTAATGAACATATTTAAGATGCTATGATGTTGACTGAAGTGTTTTGTCTTTAGCAAATGTAGAGTTCCAAGTGTCAGCTTATTTAAAGCTCAAATTCTTAAAAGTTCTAACTGCAACTGAAACAAACAGTTGTAAACACAAAATGTATCAAACACTGTGTTTCATCGATGATGATCATCAGTTCTCCATATAGAATGGCACAGAGATGAATGACACCTGGCTGTATCATCTGTAGTAGCATCATTGTATACCTCTTAGTTTCCTGGAAATACAAATTCTTTGGAAGTCAATTACCGAAACTTCATCAATGGTGTTATTGATGTAGCCAAAGTCACTGACGATGAAAGCCAACAGATAGGTTGACATTTTTGGAGTTGGCTCAAAAACTGTCGTCTGCAGACCATGACCAGTGCTCATTGATTCTGTAGAAGAAAAATAATATAATATGAATATAATTTTGATTTGATATGTATTATTCATATGTTGTCACTTTCAAGAGAAGTTAAAGGTATGAAAGATTTTTAATGGCTTAAAATGTTCTTGTTTTCAAATTACAAAGGTTTTTCAGAGCATGCCACTTTATACCCCGCTGTCCAGTCTATTTAACATCCACTTATAAAACCAAATTAGGGTTAGGGTTGGGGATAGTGTGTGGAGTGTAGAGAGTTTGTCTTCCTCACACACTCTATTTTGTCCAGTTATCATTTGAGAGCTACTTACGTATTTCTGCACCATTGGACAGGGCCACAGTTCCAGCATCGTGGATCAGAGTTATGTGAAAAATGGCTTTCATAGCTGGTTCGTCAAAACAGGGGAAAGCCTTTCTTGCATCTGTCGGCTGCATCTGAGTAGTAGCAACAACCCTGACAAGAAAGACAGATTAAACATGATGTAGAAGAAACAACTTAACATTTTTAGATAAATGTTGTTTGGAAATTTTCCAAAAGTTAACTGATAGAAATTCACATGCATCCAGCAGAGAGATAGAACCTGCCTGTGTTGAATCTAGATTAGTGCAAAGACTGGAAACAGGGGGAAACTTCTAGCCTAGCTCTGTCAAAAGTGACAAAATCCACCTTCAAAGGGCTCCAAAATGGTCTTTCAAATAACATCCTGTTTTACAAGATACACATTTAGTAATAGTCATGACAAAATGAGCCAAGGTGTTTCAGAACCACTTAATACTGGGCATTATAATGACTTGTTGATCAACATCTTACAAGCAAAGGGGCTGTAGGTGGCATGGCAAAATGTACCAACCTCATCTGGACAAAATCTCTGTGAGGTGGTGACCACAGTATAACAGATAGAACTCGTGAATAAAGTAGTGTGGAGGGTTTTTTGTTAGTTTAGACTAACTCTAGCTAAAATAACAAACTCATATGAAGCATTCTTTTTTGTCTTTGCTGGAAACACATACTTTCGCTCTCCATTCTCCCAGTATTCGCTCCTGTAGAAGCCTCCCAGGTCATCAGCCAGCTCTCCGGTAAATTCAGTAAAGAGCTGGTACTGATGGTCTTTTGACAGTTTACCATCCAGCTGTAGGACCAGGTACTGAGTCAAAGGCTCGAGCCAGGATTTCGTGATGGAGGGGGCTTTGTCTCCATTAACTGAGGTCAGCCTCGCCAAGTGGTTATTCTCAAGTTTGGTGTAGTTCAGTTTATTGGAGTGGATAAGAATCAGGTCAGTCACCTCAGCACACTTAAACTCTACAGTGGAATTACCTGAAACAACAGGAAATAACTTGATCAGATACTGTGATCCGCAGTATTTAGAAACCTGAGCTCTATCCAACCTTGACCCATTGGGTCTAGTTAGAATTTTGTACAACTAAGGGATTAAGACATTTCTCTTAACTCTTTAGCAAATTCAACCATTTTGAACAGGACAAAAAAAAAATGAGGTACTGCAACAAATACATGAGACACAAACTTTTCGAATGACCACAAAAAGTTAGTTCAGAGAAGCACCAAAAAAAGCCAGTTAAAAGTGTGATTATTCTGTCAAAAACTCCTTTTCATTAAGAATGAACAAGCCAACCTGATTTTCTTGGATGCTGTGCTATGCTTTTAACATGAAGAAAATGGAGCTGTCCGTTCTTTATAGCCTTTATCCAGTCCAATCCAAAATTAACCAATCTGTGTGTAACAGCTACTAGAAAGCCCCGCACATGAATGCATCTCCCTCTTCCTCCCAGGCTTGTGTTGCTACCATACAGTTTATAGTTGTTGATAAAATTAAATTGCTTTATGAAATTTGCAAGTTGCAAGCAATTTCAATCATCAACATTTATTTCACAAACCTGTGTATGTGCATCAAGTGTGTATAAGAATATTTGGAAAGAAATGGAGAAGCTATGGATGCTTTATATTAGGCCATAGAACTGTGATGGTGAGTCAAGATTCAGGATATAAACCTGACCAAGATGTAAGCAGAAGGATTCTTGAACGATGAACGTTTCTTCTCCATTTCTCATGTATCTTCTATTGACATTATACCCTGCCAGCCTTTATCTCCATCCCTTCACCTCTTCAAAGTGCCTCAAAAAGCCTGCTGTTTATAACTCATGCTGACTACAGACAACTGAATCAACCTGAGGTGAATACAACTAATTTGTAATAAAGAGAACCATCTGGCTCCAGAGTATCAGTGAAAAGCATTACACACACAAAGCCTTACCAGTAAAGATGTAGAGATTATTTGTTTCATCTGGAGTCAGTCTCGGCCACAGGGTGACATGATAGATTTCCGGCACCAGGCTCTTGGGCAGTCGATACTTGTCCCATGGATTGTTGGATGGGGCAGGTGTAGTGACAGGGGGCTTAGTCGATCCTCCATCCGTTGGCAAGACATTATCATTATTTTTAGCCTTTTCCTGAGAGTAAACAACAGACAGAGCTATGATAGTAGCCAGGGCGCCTGCACCAAGGATGATAGCCACCACCCCAACACTTTTACTGATGTAGAAACCTTTCCCCATGTTGTCTTCCCCACTCTAAAACACTGCATGCAACAGTGGAGGGTGAACTTCTATATGAAGCCATGGGTAGCATCTCCCCTCCCATTCATTATACCAGGTGATACATTAACAGTTGGATCGTAAATACCAGTTTCACCTGGTGAAGGCAAAACTTGCTCTGTCACCTCCTTCACACTGATAATTACCGACTTCAAACCCTAACTTCACTGTACATTTAACTTCCCGAAAATAAAATCCCAGAACTGCAAAGAAGTTTGATTACGTTCGACTTAGTAGGCTTAGGATAATGTACTCTGCTGAGAACTTTGCTTGGTCAAATTTAAAATGGAAAGACAGAACTTGAACCCAGATGTCGGCGCTGTAATGAACTGCCGACCATATATTTATATGTGTTACAGTGTGTGTTTATTTATTTTTAAATACAATTTTAAATTTGATTCTTTTAGTAATTATTTTTATATTAATCTATCAAGCTCAGGTCTGTAAGACAAAAAAAGGAATCTTTTGGAAGACAAGACCACAAGACTCATCAAACATCAGAGGGTTGTGGAAACTATGCCAAAAGATTGAGCGCAAGAGCATTTTTTTCTCATACACATTATGCATATTTTATTTCATATTTATATTTCTATGGAAGTTAAGTAAAGGATAATAGTACTGTTATTGTTCCTTTCATTCTCAGTAATCTCCATGTGATTTATATTTTCCGTTCTGTAGTTAGACTTTAACAGAAGGGCAGTTTTCCACATTCATATCATTTTATGAATGTCATTTTATGGTCACATAGCTGTAAAGCAAAGTCAGAAAGAACAGGCATTATGAGAGATGGAACCCACGTCGAGCCCTTTACCCTCCCAGTTACTGCTGCTCTTTATCTCCTAACAACCTTCTACCCTCCTAAGCACTCAGGTTGAACCTGATTAAAAAATCACGTTTACCTCTTATATTGTGCTCTTCAAACTCTTAGACTTGTTATAGTTTTGCTACATTAACACTAACAGTTTAAAGGTTCACTCACAATCTTTATCCCTCAAAACTGATAGTTGGCCACACAGTGACTTTCTGTGTTTTTCATACTAATTCAAAATACTTTTTAATTTTGAATAAAATTAGCTTATCGAAAAAAAAGCCCAGATAAAGGTTTGCCCTGATTTTATCAACATTTTTCTCCTTACGCATGTAAAAAACATGAAACTGACCGCTACAGTTCTCCAGAAAAATTAACTGACCCTCACCATGTCCATGTTTTATAGTATACATTATCCTTTAACAGGTTTTTTCCAGTATTTATTCACATGGAAATCACATGACTTGTAATGTAAAAGGGGGCCACTCATCATAACAAAATCACAGACAGATTATTCCCTGACTCCATTATACTGCTCAGCTCTATGCAGCTTTTAAGACTCTTTAAGCTCATTACACACACATGTTAGTGTCTAGCTGAAGATGCATTAAGCAGCTGTAAGGCCAGATATTTGTTGTCCAGAGTTGGAGCTGGGATTGGTAAGATTAGAGCTAGCTAAAATTCGAAAGTATTCAGAAGAAAAAAATCATATCCCTAGCTATCCACACCCTCAAAACTAACTAGGTTAGCTACCGAGCGAGAGGCTTTTCAGCCACAGTGCAATTTGCGCTGAGCTGGTCGCTGGGTTCGGTGCAGTGCTGTGCCTTAAGTTCAATATCGTTGAACTTTGGGTGCGAGAGCACAGTATGCTGTACGCCGCGCACCGCTTTACTTGATGCAGTGAAAAAGTGTTGTGGCATCTAGAGGCCCATCTGTCACTCTGGCAGCTACTCATACTTTGGCTTAGAGGGAGCATGCTTTTGCTTCCTAGTCACTGGAGGACACTTTATACTTGGTACAGGAATGAAATGATTGGGTAGGTCTATTAGAGACAGCTACAGATACAAGATTATTCTTCCTTTTTTGTCAAAGCATTTGATTGTTTGATAGCTGTCAGGATGTTGACAGACTTCCTACAAATATAACAAAAATGGGTCTAAAATAACTTACCAACTGTTTGAGTCCAAACCAAAATCAAAATGAGAGTGAATTGAGTGTTTAATTGAGATGAGAGTGTATAATTTATACACAACATAATGAATCGGCAAAACAGTGTTGAAATTATCGATTATCTATCTATCTATCTATTTAAATCTATTCTGTGTCAGAGCAGTTATCAGTCAGCCCATGAATGTGCGACTGGTAGCTCCTCCAAATTATGCCACAGTTTAGTTTTTAGCTTCTTTACTGAAACACACACTGCCCATGGCAGAGACACTGTCATCAAGAAGAAAGCTTGTGGTTTGGATTAAGCGTATTGGACTTTGAGATCATCACAGCGCTCGGCATCTTTCGACCATCCAGCCTGACCATTTGGACCATCCCCAGGAGGAAGAGAGTCAAGCTGATCAAGCTGTTGCACTCCACAGGCCGAATGTGTATTGAGCCGACGGGGAGCAGGACTACAGCTAGACAAGGAGAGGTCGACTTTGTATTTATAACATTGATGCTTGGTGCTCAGATGCAGTTAAAGTTGATGGACAGGGTTTACCTGATATCAAACTTCAGATATGAAGAGTCCAAATACATTATCATCATCACATGTTTATATTTGTATATAAATAACTCTAATGTTCTGCAATTTCTGTAGCATGAAACAGTTTGAAAACTTAGAAAGTTAGAAACTTAGAAAATAATGGCACTCTTTCTTCATTCCCATACACATTTTGTTCTGCATCAAGACACTTCATTGTGTGTTTTTGCTGCGTACTTATACTAACTGCCAAAATATGCTAGTGTACTATAAAGATTATTCATAGTATTCGCCATAAAATTGCTGTCTTCTCTCTATCTTAAATCAAAGCTCTGATAAACCATTAATCTTGTAAGTTTAAGAGAATTTCCTAAATCACATTTGACTTCCTGTCAGTATTTCTTTTTCATTTCAGTACATTTTATGTTTGGCCTGTGAAGAATAATCTGCATTTTTAATCTTGACAACTATGTCCAAAGCCCTAGATAGTATATATGGCTTTTGCTGTAGAATGAGGAACACTCTGGGGTTTGCTGCAGTTCATTCAGTTCAGTTCATTCACTTCTTGTTAAAGTGTGCAGGATCTTAGCTGTGAGAAAGATGTGGAAATGCTATAAGGCTATGAATGTAGAGGGACAGATATGGCTAAGGTTTAAAGGTTTTATTAACTTACAGGCATTATTAAGAGCCTACCAGGAACAAAACTTTCAATACTTCAGACATTTTTTATCGTTATACAAGTTGTTGTTAAGGAAAACATTTATGATGTGGGGGTTTACAATAGAGTCCATTAAGCAAGCAAGAACTAAAGGGTTTTACAACAGCAAGTGTATAAAAGATCACCTTGGCTATTATAATACTATCTCTGTCCTTGTTTTTATCTCTAGATTACGCTGATAAACGTTTTTCTGGCTTTGACTGTCAGGTCAAAAGTCAGAAAGAATGACTTTATTGATTGTGTAAAAGTTAAAGCATTATTAGCAACCATAAAGTTTTAGAGAAACGCTGTTATGTAATGTAACTCCTTTTAAGTTTATGATAGAGGGACCTCCAACAGCATTTAAATATAAGTGTAGCTGAGACATTTTAGAGGATCTGGATACAAGTTCTCTGCAGACTTTATCTCCATGCTTTTGAAAGTGCCATCTACGGTGGGTGATTAAAAGCGCTCAGAACATCACTGGTACTATCTACAGTGCATCAGTGAAGTGATATATCTGCACAGAGCCGGAAGGATACTAAAAGACAACACCCACCCAACCACCATCCGTTCACCCTGCTGCTATAAAAATAAAAAATAAAACGTTTTCTTATGCTGTTGGCACTCTGTTGCTCTGTCTCCTCAGACAGAAGGCCCAGAAAGGGCATCACCAAAATCATTAGGAGCAACAGGCTGACATTGCAATCCATAGTGCCACACCACTTGCATGGTGTTAAAAAGTTTCACTTATTTCCTAAAATAGCTGGGCACTGTGGCTGTCAGCAAACCTTACATAGAAAGAAGAAAATAGTTAATTTTTTTCCACCAAGTACATTCACATTGAGTGTTGCTGATAATATAAGCCTTTATTTTATCACCAGATGGGAAATATAGTTGTCTAGACTAAGACTAAGAGTGATGACAGTTATATAAAACCAAAATAGAAGAAGATGAGAGAAGAGAGAAGAGAAGATGACTTAAATATCAATGGTGTGATTTGATTATTATCGGCAAAGTCAGCAAGTCTATGATGTGATTAAGTATTAACACTCAGTGTTTTCTGTATTAATAAGAAAATATACATCAGAAATATAATGTAATGAAACAGTACAGTATAGTATAGTAGTATGCAGTATACAGTAGTATAACACAGCAATATAAAAAAATGTCAGGCATAGTATAGTATTAAACAGAAATACAATCAGATATAATACTGTTTAAAACATAAATAAATACAATCATTTACAAACAAACTGTTGGCTACAACAGTGCAATAAAGTGTTTTTGAGCCAATGTAGTAATCTCCTATACACAATGATGTGTTTGAAGAAGTCTTGAAACCTGTTCCATCTTTGCCTGTGATCACCTGAGCCTTTCCATTTGACATTGAACCTCATCGACGTTCATAGGGTTTAGTTAGATTGGAAGTCAACGCTAGGACAGCAGACGGCGGTGGGCGGCGCTAGGGTTGCCAAACCGTCCCTTGAAAAACGGAATCGTCCCGTATTTAGAAACAAAGTTAGGCGTCCCATATTGAGCTTAAAAGGGATGCACTTTGTCCCGTATTTCTGTGAGAATCAAAATGGTCTTTAAAATGTCAATAGAATTAATGAATGACAGGGCATTTTATATGAAAATTTACGGTATTCTTACTGCCAGCCCTCTCCTGCTCTGTGACCAATGAGCCGACAGCACACTGTTACACACGAGAATAACAATGCAGAATCCGGCTCTTCTCATTGGCCGAGGTACTGTTGCTTGCAAGAAGATACCGGAAGACAAGAGACTGAGGCAACTGGCGAAAAAATTCAGCATGGCTCACAACGACACAGGTTCACAGGACACTGCAGACGGTACGCCTTACACAATGAGCAGTAATGTTACTCCCTTGAGAAAAAGAAAGAAAAGGCTGCAAAAATACAGACTCGAATAAGAAAAAGAAAATATGTGGCTGGAAAAAGTGTAGATAATGCCTGCTGGCGCACTTTTTCTGTAGCCCATGGTGGACTGTTTGACGTGAAACAACATGATTCCAATGGTCGACACATTAAACACGTGAGGGACAACCAGGTGGACCCTTGACCGGTTTGTTGTCCACCAGGCAACACCAGGGGGAGATATGGTATGTTAAAAAAGAAAAAAGAATGTTTTTTAAGTCCAATAAATGGCAGTATTTTATGGCCAAATAAATTGTTTAGTGGAATAAACACATACAATCGATAGATGAATACATAAAATAGATCAATAATACATAAAAGTAATACATAGATGAATAATAGATAAAGAATGCACACTATACTGTATACATACATATATACAACCTTACACATGTCAGTTCAAACAGTCCATAGATAGATAGATGTAACGTGCAGAATTTGTACTGTTTCTATTGTTTTCTGTTATTTTATACTGTTTTGAGTTAAGCAGGAGAGTTCTGTTAAATAAATATTTATTTTATTCTGTCAAGTTAAAGGAACTTAGGGCAGGATTCGTGAAAAAATAAACATTCATTATAAGTATTTTAATGCTAATGGGTGATGAAGCGTTCAAAACCAAAAAGAATGAGCACACATACATATCTCCCCATAGCCTTGAACAGGCTGTGTGCTGCATGATGTACTGCTATTCGGGGTCCGAATTTCCCGCGCAGCCCTGCGGACGTGACGTTATTTGACGCTGAATGCGCGTCCTCGACGGCTTGGAGACCGGAAGAAGACAAACACGGTGGACCGGGAATACTGTTTGTGTTGTTATGGACTCTGCTACGGCCAGAAAACGACCCACCACCACACAAAGTCCACTAAAAAGTAATACGAAGAAGAAAACGAAGGGTTTTATCAGTAGCAAGTCGTGAGTCTAAAAGAAGTTGTGACTAAAGCCGGGCTGGCACGCGAATATACATTGGATATGCCTTGGACTCATGGAGGCAGCTTCAGCTTGAACTGGGACTGAAAACGGATGCTGACATGGCTAATTTCCTCATAACCAGGTAAGAATACATTACAGGTCATTTTTAGAGCTTTATTTGAAAATCTTATGAGATCACCGAGGACTCTGAGCTAAAGTGCAAAGTAGCGTCAGCTTCTAACGTAGCGTTAGCAGCTAATGTAGCTCTAGCCGCTAACATGTAACTTAGTCCACTGCTTGTAACACTGAGAAGTTACAGACTGCGCATTTTCCAGGGTCCTTCAGTCTGAAACCGAATAGTTAGAAATATGCCCTTTTAGATATGGGACCGAAAGCCCAACTTGTATCTGGGAGGTGACGTTAGCAGCTGGCTGTAGCAACAGGCTAACGGTTTGTTTGGGTCTGTGTAGTCATATTAGCCGCTAGCTACACACAGCGAGCCGGCTTCCCGGCTGGGGGATACGGCTATCAAATCAATTTTATTTATATAGCCCAAAATCACAATCACATTGCCTCAGTGGGCTTTACAATCTGTACAGTGTGTGTACCTGTGACCTTGCTTGTGAAGCACGTGTGTGTGGTTGAGTCCTTTGGGGTGGGTGGGCTGAAAGAGTGGTCTCAACTATTTTTCTCGTGTTGTACCTTATACACAAGATTGCTCCAGACATTATACATTACGTTGTAAGTAAAGCAGGAGAAAATGTTTGTAAAAGTGAAACACACAATAGTACTGACTGAGGCAAGTATTTTGATATTATTATTGTTACAGGCAAACATTGCATGGCCATAGTTGTTCTGACCAAAGAGAAAAGACACCAAGGTAGCAAAGTCACAGCCAGCTTGCTGACTGAGACTCTAACTTTTTAAAATATTGCTGTTTTCCAGCCATCAGAAGAAGCAGACTCCTGAAGCTGCTACTCGGGGAAGTAAGGAGATGAGAGCATCAACACCCAGCAAGCGAATAGCTGCTAAACTCTCTCATCGATTATCCCCAATTGAACCAGTGTCTGAGGGTTAGTATGTTTTCACTTTCTAAGTTTTGGTCATAAGGAATTTCAATCTTTTCAGAATATAGACAAAACATTGTAAAATGTTATAATATAACATAATAATTACCAGATTTGATTATGGAGCATTGGTATGTGTTCTAACGCTACTGTTCTCTTCTCTCCATAAAGGCCTCAGCTACATGATCCAGAGACGTGAGCAAGAAAAGAGAGAAGACAAGACCGTCTTGTTTACCACACATTTATTTTATTATAAACATGTAAAAAAAATACAAAATAAAACTTTGTACATACTGTAAACTTTGAAAATAAATGTAAAAATATATAATGTACATAAATAGTTTTTATTTTTGGATGAAAGTGGAATCTTTGGCTAAGAAATGTTTTTTTTTTTTAGGCATTGTGGTCACAGGGACACAAAACAGGAGAAAATATCAGTCAGGCACCCTAAATGGAGCTTCTTTGTAACCTGTGTAGTTTGCAAAGGGGTCAGGGAAGTTTAACCAGATACGAAGAACACAGCAGCTCGGTATCGGCCTTCAGTTCCCTCTTCTCTGATGCCCATCCTGCCAGATCGTAAATCGCCGGTAGGAAGCAAACCAAAACTCTCGGTTATCACTGCCCACATCTTGGCTGTCCTCCAGAGCAAAGATGTTGTTCCACGTCATCCTAACCAGACGAAGTGTACCCTCATCCAGGCAGTACATCTCCATGTGTGCCACTCCTTCCAGAGTCAATTCCAAATCCCGAAACAAAAAACACTGAGAACGATACTAATAAGAATAACTTTAGTAATTTTTTGATGTTATTTTTATTCTGATTTAACTTAGTATAATACCAGTTATGACATAATGACATTTGTGTTTTCCTTGTATTTACTTTGTTATGGCGCAGTGCTATTCATACCATTTATATTGTCTTATAATGGAAATGATTTCACAAATGATCTCACTGGCACTGGCACATAACACATGGCTTGAGATATTGAATCATACTATTGCTGTTACATGATAATGACTGCACACTAATGTCAGCTTGTTAGCAAGCTTTATCCAATGTTATAAATATTAGCTATGTTGGTAATTACCACAGTCAGAAATTAGCTGCAGCCACATGCCAAATGCTCGTCAAACACCATAACATTGTTAGCAGTCACATTAGCTTCAATCACAAAGCAATGGTTATCGCTAGCTTGTTATTCACCGTGTCTGGTGAAATAGAACTTTAGTAACCATTTGGCCAGTGTAAGGTAAGCGTACTTTACATTACAACTGTCGTTTTGCTGAAATGATGCGCTAATGTTGTCAAAGAAACATACTAAAGCTGCACTTAGATAAACACTTAGTTTACTTATTTCGTCTCTTGACATCATGCTGTTCGCTGATGTAGGCTACCAAGGTAGTTCCGCGGAGGTATGCGAGGAAGTCTTGCAGTAAACGGTCGCGTGAACAGTGAGCAAACAAATAACCGTGTCACAGCATCAGCTGCACTGCTGTGAAGAGTTCATGTGCGCTCCCGCGCCGGCTTGGCTAATGGCTGCAGTTACCCAAACGGCCGTCGTGTCACTATTGAGTCATATTTCGTGATCCTGCCCTAAGTTCCTTCAAGCAGGACAGATTTGTTAAAAATATATTTTATTTTGCATTAAAAAATAAATTGTTGAATAATAATTGTTTTTCTATGTATTTGTATTACTCAAAAACATGCATCAAATTAAATTCACAGTCGAGTCAAATCATTCAAAAATCGTTTCACACACAAAAAGCGGCAAAATTTTTTTTTACCAAACCGTCGGGGGTGGGGGGTTTGGGAGGAGTAGGCAAGGTCCCTTATTTATTTTTCAGGGAGTTGGCAACCCTACTGGGCGCCATGATACCGAGGACGTCAACGCCAGGACGGAGGACGCTGGGAACGCCAGGACGGAGGACGCTGGGAATGCCGGGGCGGGCGCTGTGAAACCGAGGACGTCAATGCCAGGACAGCGGACGCCGTGAACGGTTAGCACCAGGAACACCGGGGGCCAGCAGGCGCCATGACACCAGAGACTACGTATTTTATAGACAATTATGGACTGTTCAGGCATCACCACAACAGTGGTTTCTTTTTATATTTTTAGTGTTGTTTTAGGTGACACATCTCTTTTTACGGAATAAATCCTTTTAAATGAATGTTTTTCAGTCTTATGGTCTTTTAACTGTGCTCCCCCCAATTTAGAAGAAACCTGTGTTTGTTTTTTAGGAGTCCTAGGCTCCGTATTACTCCTAGGTGGCGTTGATTTTAAACAGGCCCTGGAACTAATGGTTGGGCGTGGCCACAGGTCCTTTGGGCAATGAGGAAGCAGTGGCAGAGGGCGTAAGGAGGGCTGGGCTAAGCTGGGGTTCAAACAGGGAACCACAGTCTGTAGAGGTGTCAATTGAACCAGTGACTGGTGAGGCAATGACCATTCCAGGAAGTTGGGTCCAGGCAAAGTAGGTGCATCAACCAACCCAGGAGGATGCACGACGTTAGCCAGGACCTCTGAAAACGGAACAGGAAATGCGTCTGGAACAATTAGACAAGGGAGGAGCACAGGAGAGAGACAGAACTCTGGGAACACAGATGAGAAAAGAGGAGGTAACAGCAATGCACAAAAGGATAGAACTAACAAAATAAAAGAAATCAACAAACCAAAAAACCCAAACTATTACAGTCAGACTGTAATGATCTGTGAAAGTATACTGAAGACGGTGAAATTGAATTCAACATTTGAGGTATTTTACAATGGTGATTAAAGGTTTATGCATTTATTGTATGCTATCTGATGTGTATTATTCTGTATATTCTGATGTGACCATTTCTATTGTCTAATGCAGAGTTTTATTGGAATATTTGAATATTTATGGAATGGAATTTCATCATCATTTGCTATCATTAGTTGTTTAAGTGTGTTTGTTTTTGCTGTAATAATCACCTGTTTGATTTATGCAGCATAATGTAACCTACAAACTTATCTGTATAGCACTTTTCATTCAGCAAAGTGACAAAGTGTTTCATGCAATGAGAATAATTGAAACAATAGGTTCTGGAACAGAACGACTGAACATCACTGTTACCATCCACAGAGCATCAGTGAGATGATATACACATAGCCCAAAGAATACTAAAAGACATCACCACCCCAGCCCCAGTCTGTTCACCCTGCTGCCATCTGACAACAGATAGAGGTATCTGTTTCCATACCACCATTGAAGCCAAATGACTAAAACATATTTAATTTTTTTTAAACCTTGTGTTTTCAAAAAAATCACATTAAATATACTTTGTACCCTTATATATCTTAAAGCATGTTCTTGCTTAGAAAGAATGAAGGCTTTACAAATGAATGGAGTTTAAAACCGCATTCATACACTAGGCCTACCTGTTTCACAACTTTACAAGCAGTAAATACAGGTTAATGTCCTTCGGAGTACCGTGCGGCAGCTGGGGCGCATCGTAAGATTGCAATCTCTGATTCTTCAGTTTTGACAATCAAAAATAATAACACACAAATACTGTCTGTTTCTAAGCTAATTAATATTTTTTTCACAACCATTATCTCCCAGAAGAAACATTTGAATATATCCCAGAAACAATGAGTGTTCATTAGTATTGATTGGACATTTTATTAGATTTTTTTTTTTTATTTGGAAATAGCTCACAGGAATTTCAACCTACCAACATCTGTTTGTAAGGTTTGTATTCATCTTTCACAACCATTTTCCCTGTAAAATCGCGTAAAAATATCATAGAAACAATTGGTATTCATTGACTATCATTTAGGAATATTTCTCAGTTTTATTTATTTATTTATTTCAATCAGTATGTTATATTAACATTATGCCTTAGCCTAGTGCCATATTAGGATGATTTTATGAGTATTTGCCATACTTTGCCAGGTGCTTACGTTTCTTGGTTCCGTAAAGTTACGGACTACTGTTTCAGATTGCATTACGCTGTCAGTGTTACATATTGTGCCTTTGGAACAATGTCTAGTGTCCTAGTAGCACAAACTAATTACTAATAAAATGTTTTACTTATGTTTATATTTAGAGGGCCTGCAATGTCATCATAGGGCATGCAAGGAAAGTTGGTAGAATACCAAAGGAGGATCTGTGGTTAAGGGCTTGTGGTGAACAGCGCATAATTAAGGAATTATTAGATTTGCCAATTATAAAAAGGAAAACATCTTGGAACTCTGAAGTATGGCCAGTTCCATTTGTTTGTTTACTGTTAGTCAAGAGAGGTTAAAGAAATGGCTATATGTTGTACGGCTGCAAGACAAACGAGGGGTTAGGACATCAACCCAACAACTAACGTCACAAGCTAATGTGCAAGTTGGAGACCAAGTTTGTTCTAGTAAATCAGTAAATAGTGCATACATCCACCACAAAAACAGGCATGGAAAATTTGATTGAAGTGAGGACTTATGAGAGTGCCATTCATGCATATGATACCTACCTTGGTGGAGGAAATGAGAATGTTGATGACCTTAAAGAGCTAACTACAGATACTGCAACAAATACAGCTGCAGCAACTAATACAGCAACAGACACAGGTGATGAAAATTTGGATGAAGTAAAGAATGAAGAAAGTGCTGTCCTTGAGACTGATTCTTGGCGGGATTCTCAGCTCAGTGAAGTTAAGAGCTACGTTGGAAACACATCATCTGTGAAAAAGATCCAAAGTACGAGTGAAAGAGATCAGTACAGACCTACACAACCTAGACCTGAAACATTTAAAATGCACATTAAGAGGGGCAAATGGGACAAGATCAAGCCAAGTCATGGATCGTCAAAACTCAGGAAGTCATGGACACAAGTCCTATACAGTAACTTTCGAAAGCAGATCCCTTGCTGTTCTCGTGCATTCAAGTACCAGCATTTTAGAGCACCTAAGAGCCGAAAGACTTCATCATCTTACATTGAAATAAAAGCAGTGTGCATTTTTTCTTCATGCAAAGCCAAATTCTTCTTTGAAATGCCATATAAACCCTCAAAGAATGCACAAAAGATTACATTTCACATGTGGTAAAGTGGTAAAGTTACACATTTAAGTGATGAGACAAGGGCAAGGTCAGCCAGCAATAAGAAGAGAGGAAAAATTGAGAAGGCAGTCACTGGTGGTGTGAGTAACACCTTTTTTCAGAGGCTGGGGAAAACACCATCATTGGAGCTACTTGCAGGTAACCTCACCCAAACACTGTCAAAAGGCGTCCTCAAAGTTGTGTCCGCAGAGATAAGTAGAAGCACGAGGCTTCATGATCACATGATGCTGGAGCTAATACTAACACAGCAAATAATGAGAGAGTCTGATGCAGGTTACATTTTCTGTCCAGGGTACATCCAACATCTGCAAGCGGATCCCTTTGGTTTCTACTTGTATACCAAGCATGGATTTGCAGTTTTTGCAGATCATCTCCAGCAAGGTTCTCCAGTGACCCTCTTCCTTGATGCCACAGGTGGCGTTGTGCGCCAGCTCCCCAACCAACCCAAGAAGGTTCTGTTTGTCAGGTGATGGCAAAAACAAACCAACTCTACCTGTCAGTGAAATGGTCACCAATGACCACACCCTGGCCAATCTGTCCTTTTGGCTAATGACATTTTTGACAAAAGTCAGAAAAATCACTGCCAGTAAAGTTAGCCAAGTGGAAACTGACTACAGTTGGGACCTAATGCAAGGTGTTGTGCTGGCCTTCAACAGGCCAGATATGTTGGGATACCTTGAGATGCTGTGTAAAATCATCAAAAGGCTCTTTTACAAAGAAAGAGTTGAGGGGCATCACTGTGCTACACCTGTGCTCAGCACATATCCTGAAGGTCGTCTCTGTTTCCTTTTCTAGGAAGACCAGAGATACCAGCCTGAAGGAATTTGCAAATCTTTGCGTGGCTCTTCTGATAAACAGCATCAGTCTGAATCCTGCAGTACAATTTTTTGGCCACATGGGACAGATTTTTGGAAGTAGGTTCTCCACTCAGGAAGTAGAAGAGAGCTTGGAGGTCATCAAAGGCTGTATCAAGAGCAAGACCAATCTGGATGATTCCAGCACTCCGCTAATGAAGACATAACCTGAGCCACCAAAGAGAGCCAAGACTGTTCTTTCCAACTCACCGTTTCAGCATTTTTCTGAAGGGGTCCTGGAAAGTGACCAGTCTAATGTGCCAAATGCGAATGGAAATTGTGAGGAGAACCTCTACTGCTGCACGATTACATGGGGATCTTCCTATTTTGGTCAGGCCTTATGTTGGGGGATCTATGCAGATATGCAAGTGATGTAGATCCAAGCAAAGTTGGTACAGCAGACACCAAAACAAGGCTTACTAACTGCCATGTTGAGTACTGGTTTTGAATCACAAAGAGCCAGATTCTACACAAGGAACACTTGTAGCTGAACACTCTTTCAATCGGAAGGTGCACACCTTTCTGCGTGGCCGCTACAAGGAACACATCCTGCATTATGGCCTCAATCAGGAGCTGTTATGCAGACCATTGAAAGACAAAGAAGAACATCTGGAGCATGCTGAGAAACAATGGGGAAAATGTAGTGTGCGTGCAGCTCCTAAAAGGACAAAATATTTCAACCCTCCCCACAAGATTCAAGTACCTATGGGAGTGAAAGGATGCTGTAGCTCTCTTTCAGGCTATGCTTGAGTTCTTCACATATGAACCACACACATACACACACACACACACATATACACACACACACACACACACAGTACTGGGGTCTAGGGTTCTTTTTATTTCTTAACCCCACCACACACTTATGCAGCCAAGGGCCAAATGCGGCTCGTGCGTCTTGTCTTTCCCTCCTCTCTCCTGCTCCAGTGCTGCACTTCTTCTCCTAGTCTGCTCTCCAGTGTGTCTCTCCTGCCTCTCCATCCGAGGTCCAGCCGCTACTGCATTTAAAGGGAGTGAGTGATTAGTAACTGGGTGCCAGCTCTGTCAATCACTCACCTGGCTCTGCTCTCCTGAGCGCTCTCCGCCTCTCTCTCTCTCCTGTAGCCGTGCCCCGACCACGCTCACCCCCACAGACGCATCCACAGACAACGGATGAAGACCAATAAAAAGGTATGTCATTAAAATACATTGACAGATTCTAAAAAATCTATGATTATAAGACTTCTGCAAGTCAAATGCTGAAACTACTTTGTCTAAAATGTATATTCCTTTCAAAATTTGAACTTGTTCTTCTCATTCTAATGAATTGATTTATTGATGTTTATTAAATATAGACTTCTTCAAGTGAAACACACTGGACAGGTACAGCATTATATTTTCAAAAGTTTTCTGTTCTCTTGGTCAGTTTACAACTCCCCCTTAAACTCTGACTTCAACAGATCTACTTCTTAAATTTCGTAGATATCTGCAGCTTAAGATGGCCAGCAAAAAGAGGGAGGCCAGACAACAGGGGCAGTTCTAGGGGGGGCCAACAGGGGCCAGTGCCCCCGTAACTCTGGACCCCCCTGTGGCCCCCCTGACAGGGAGTCTGCATTAATAATACAATGACAGATTTCTTGCAATGATTTTGTTCTGATTAGAAAGGCAGAAATAAAGTGTATCAGCAGTTTACTACCCAATCAAAATTGCTGAAATTGTAAACACTGCTTTTGTCTGAATGAGGGATTTATCCTTTTTCCGGGTTGTATGTGCCCCCTAACAAAAAAGCCAGCCGCAACCTGGCCCCCCTATCAAAACTGGTCTAGAACCGCCACTGCCAGACAATCACCACTTCAACAACGACATCACAACTGGTCTATGTGTCTTTTTTTTTTTATAGAAAAGTATTTTTCAATAGGGCTCACTTTGCTTCAGCTACTCAAAATTTAAAGTCTGTATGTTTGTATGTTATGTTTCATGCTTGAATAACAACTTGCATGCTTGTTCTAAATAAACAGCAGAAAATTAGGTGCAAAAGGGACAGTGAAGTGGTCGTTGCTGTTATTGAATTATCTGACAAGACTAACCCCTATATGCTTCGTCAGAGTGAAATCAACTCTCTAGCACCACACAATTGGCTGCTGGGTGAGGTAAATATTTCTTACATGACAACCATCACCTTTGCATTCATAAAGTTTCTGAAGTTTCAGAGAAATTATTTATAGAACAATTTATTTTTTAGACAATCGAGTGCTACCTCAGAGCCATCCTGAACATAAATGATTTGGGGAAAAGAATATACCTCTAAAACCATTACTCAACTGGAGTAATAGTTTTTAGAGCACGGTCTGCCATGAGTAATCACTCATTGTGCAAGGTAAAAATAGTTCATCTGTATGAATGAAAACTTGTAAAATGTAAGAATCATGAAACGTAATCCGTGTACAATCCGTGTACCCTTCGTTCTTTGGTTTTTCCGTTTCAAAACCAAATTAAAATAACAGAAAAACAACTTTGTTTTTCTGTTATTTTGTTTTAAAACCAGAACGGAAAAATGGAAAAACACAAAATCACACATTTTGTAGCTGTTACTCTGTTTTAAAACAAAAACAGAATAACGTGAAAATTAAGTTTTTTGATTTTTACTGTTTTGTTATTGTGATATTTGGAAAATTCGGATTTAGGAGCAGCAGCGCAGTAATTGGTTAATTCATGTAATTCACACAGAAAGCTGCGCTGCCGCTCCTAAAGAGACGTGACGGTTGACGTCATGATGATGACGTCGGGTGTTTCCCCTGCAGTTATTTATCAAAATATACACCTGCACCCGGCGTTTAAAGGGACCCTGCGGTTAATTGAAACCCGGCTATTATTTGGTAATATATGGTACATTTACACCCCACTCTCCAAACACCACAAAAGTCTCCAATAACACCAGTAAAAGTCGCTAGATTTGTCGGTAGTCGCTTTTGACAAAAAAAGGCGCCAGACAGATGATTTGTTTGTGTGTTATAATAGTCCAACCACTTGCATTTCCACATGGGGGGAATTTTCGTTGACATTTATTGACATTCTGCTGACATTCTGCTTAAAATGTTGGAGCGGCTGGCTTGACTACGCGGAATTTTAACCAAATTCCACAACCTGTTGTAACCTACACACACGCGGAGCGATCCAGTGGAAATTAGGGGTCACCCTCCAGGAGAGAAGTCCATATTAGGAAATGTGCGTAACGCACCGAAGGTGGACATGATCTCTCTCATAATGAGCTGCCAATGAACACAAGAGGTCTGTCTGAGCCTCTAAAACACCTTTTTATGTGATAGTCAGCATCAGAAGGAATCTAATAATGGACTAATGCAGTGGTCCAACCGGTGGGGCGGACACTCTCCCGGGGGGGGGGGCGCGAGTATGCCACAGGATGGGAGGGGAAAAAAAAAAAAAAAATCGGAAAAAATATTTTTTTTAAAAATCACGAAAATTCCCCCCATGTGGAAATGCAAGTGGTTGGACTACTATAACACACAAACAAATCATCCTTCTGGCGACTTTTTTTTTATCAAAAGTGACTACCGACAAATCTAGCGACTTTTACTGGTGTTATTGGAGACTTTTGTGGTGTTTGGAGACTCTGACTTGAAAGCACGTATCACTCTGCAGTTACTGTGCTCAACGAGCAGCGGGTGCTGCCGTGAGTCCCTCCCCCGTCCAAAAGCACTCACAGGCGGTCAGTCTTTCAGTACCTCGTGCAGCAGTCCAGTCAGAGCAGAGAGGAGACACACACCACTCCGCCTCCAGGCTACAAATAAATCGTGGATGCGCATGGCCGCGCCGCTCCGGCGTACAGAGCGGGGTGTAAATTTACCATATATTACCAAATAATAGGTTTCAATTAACCGCAGGGTCCCTTTAAACACCGGGTGCAGGTGTATATTTTGATAAATAACTGCAGGGGAAACACCCCGACGTCATCATCATGACGTCTACCGTCACGTCTCTTTAGGAGCGGCAGCGCAGCTTTCTGTGTGAATTACATGAATTAACCAATTACTGCGCTGCCGCTCCTAAATCCAAATTTTCCAAATATCACAATAACAAAACAGTAAAAATCAAAAAACTTAATTTTCACGTTATTCTGTTTTTGTTCTTCGTTCTTTGGTTTTTCCATTTCAAAACCAAATTAAAATAACAGAAAAAAAACTTTGTTTTTCTGTTATTTTGTTTTAAAACCAGAACGGAAAAACAGAAAAACAGAATAACTCAAAATCACACATTTTGTAGCTGTTATTCTGTTTTAAAACAAAAACAGAATAACGTGAAAATTAAGTTTTTTGATGTTATTCTGTTTTAAAACAAAAACAGAATAACGTGAAAATTAAGTTTTGTTATTGTGATATTTGGAAAATTCGAATTTAGGAGCGGCAGCGCAGTAATTGTAATTCATGTAATTCACACAGAAAGCTGCGCTGCCGCTCCTAAAGAGACGTGACGGTAGACGTCATGATGATGAGATCGGGGTGTTTCCCCTGCGGTTGTTTATCAAAATATACACCTGCATCCGGCGTTTAAAGGGACCCTGCGGTTAATTGAAACCCGGCTATTATTTGGTAATAAATGGTACATTTACACCCCACTCTGTACGCCGGAGCGGCGGCGGCGGCCATGCGCATCCGCGATTCATTTACAGCCTGGAGGCGGAGTGCTGTGTGTCTCCTCTCTGCTCTGACTGCAGGCTGGACTGCTGCGCGAGGCTACTGAGAGACTGACCGCCTGTGAGTGCTTTTGGACGGGGGAGGGACTCACGGCAGCACCCGCTGCTCGTTGAGCACAGTAACTGCAGAGTGATACGTGCTTCCAAGTCAGAGTCTCCAAACACCAAAAAAGTCTCCAATAACACCAGTAGAAGTCGCTAGATTTGTCGGTAGTCGCTTTTGACAAAAAAAGTCGCCAGAAGGATGATTTGTTTGTGTGTTACAATAGTCCCAACCACTTGCATTTCGACATACCGTCACGTCTCTTTAGGAGCGGCAGCGCAGCTTTCTGTGTGAATTACATGAATTACAATTAATTGTCGCCAAAGACCTGCAAGAGTCCTTTCTGGGTGGACTCAATGAGTTGGTGCCCAGTCTTCTACAATTGTACAAAGCAGCTGCTGCATCAGGCAGGAGGTTGGCCCTGAGCAGCATTCTGAATTGTCTTCAAAAGGAGGTATGTACTGTGTAGAAAAATATTTCCAAAGAGTACTAAGATGAGGATTCTAGCTTGTGTATTCCATTCACCTACTATTACCTGTTTTCTTAGGACACAAACCAAAACCAAAGAACAGCTGCCCTACTTGGTCTCCCGCACTACCTTTCAGATGATTCCTCCAACATCATCAGGATGTGTGATGTAAGACACTATATTCACACATTTTATAGTACACTCTTTAGATTTAGTTTTAAATGTGGCTAGGGCAACATGTGTCATGTTCATAAGAGGTATTACCATACCCAAAGCAATAATTTTTACACAAGAAATCCTCAGAATCTTGACCCAATAATTAATCATTTTCCTCACAATGCTCTTTCATTTCAAATCCAATGTATATAACATTAAATTCTTAAAACACAAACTGTCAGGCGGTACATATTACATTTTTGAAAATGCATTATTGGACCCTACATGTATTACTGTATCAGCCAGGACATTTTATTAGATTATTGGTCAAGTTCTGACATTATTGGGTTTTATTACATTTTCAATCAAATATAGTACATGTTTTATTACATTTGCAGGAGTTATTTTATTTATCATTGGTTGATACCACAGCCTTTCAGTCCCATTATTTTCTCACTCACTGGACAGTTATAGCCTTTATTTATTAGAATGGCCATGACTTAAACTTGAACATGTAACATGTGTATGTCTTTATGTTTTCAGGCTTATGGCGAAACCCTCAATGTGATAATGGGAGGGATGGAAGTTGGACTAGTGATTGGGCATGAAGGCCCTCTACAGGATGCGTTTCCTTTGGAAGTCTTTAATGTGGCTGTGGTAGAAGAGGAGAAGATCATCCTACATGACATCAGAGATGTGCCCACTGGCTTTGCCATGCTACTGGGAGCCATCTATTGCCTCAATCTTGAGTACCCCAGAAATATGAGGTACACCTTTGAGTTCCTTCAGAAGGTCATCATGAGCATTAAAGCAGATGAATGCTCTGCGAGAGTCCATGGACTAAGAAATAAAATTCTTAGATACCGCCTGTGAACAAAAAGACATAAGTGTGTTCAATTAACACAAATGTTTTGTGGGTGTTCAGCATTTTTCTTCATATTGTGGTTTTAATGAACCTGTTATCCCAGATTGTGTCATTGTATGACATGTCTCACATTTGCCTTATTGTACACACACACACACACACACACACACACACACACAAAAACTGAGACACGCTCGTCTAAGTTTGACACTGTTAAACAGCTAGTTGGTGGTGTTCAGCATTTTTCTTCATATTGAGGTTGAACCTGTTATCTCAGATTGTCATTGTATAACATGTCTCACTTTTGCCTTATTGTTCAACTCTTCTCCCCCCCAACAATTGTGAGACACACTTGTCTAACTTTGATGCTGTTGTATTGAGGTTTTAATGAACCCGTTATCCGAGATTGTGTCATTGTATAATATGACTCACATTTGCCTTATTGTACACACACACAAATTGTGAGACACGCTTGTTTAAGTTTGACACTGGGAAACAACTGTTGAGCACTTTTCTTCATATTGAGGTTGAACCTGTTATCTCAGATTGTGTCATTGTATGGTTGTGATGGCCAGCGTGACTTCTGTGACACACAGTGCTCACAAATGCTGTAGGTTTGTGGGTGATGGGCGACCACTTGTCACCAAATAGCAGTTATGGTGAGGCCCAAAAATACCTGAATAATCTGTCATTGTAAATGCACAGATGTGTATTGTTATGACTGCAGTCATTTTTTAGCCAATGTGCTGTGTGTGTGCCCTATGGTTTTTTTTCTGCTTTCAATCGTTTATGCAAATAGGTGTGTGCCATAGCCGTGCCATGATTGGTGGAGTGGTTCCAGGCCCTGGCTCTTGATTGGCTGCAGACTGAAAACTACCTGGTTTATAAAGAGCCAAGATGGCGGACGTCTGATGGCAGCAATCCTCATCCTCCTCATCTCCCAACCGGCCACACTTCAGTTCAGCTTTGTAGTCCTTTTGAGTAGTTTAGTTTCTTTGAGTAGTAAGGGTGGACTGCCAGTTTTGTTAACATTGTTTTTTCCTGTTTATTTAGTTAGGGAGGTAAATCTTGTGTCATTTGTTTCTTCTTAAGTTTGGTTAGGTAAGGTTTATTATTTCCTAGACAGGAATCTTTTGTTTGCTATTTTGGCCTTAGTCCACCCTGAAGCCTATAGCTCAGTTTATATATATCATTATCTATTGTCACTTTAACTATTTTTGTAAATAAAACCTTTTTCTTAGTATTCAACCACATCATTGTTTGTGGCCACTTGGGACTTGGGGTCTTGTTGGGTCTTGTTTCGCTTTGTTTTCGGGTAGTTTCGGTGAGTATTTTTTTTTCTTCTGGTTGGCAGTTTTTTTCTGATGTGTTGGGGGGAATAATGGAGTTTTCGTTGGACGATTTTGTGACCAGTCCATCTTTGGCTAAAATTGATAAATGCAAAAAAGCAGACCTGTTGATTGTGGCAAATTGTTATAATGTGCAGGTGGCCTACAGTGCCAAGAAAGCAGAGCTCAAACAGTTGCTGTGTGCTAAGTTAGTGGAGCAGGGCGTCCTACCCAGACCGGCTGTTGATGCGGCTGACGCTGCCGCTGCGGGTGACGCGGCAGGTGACACACTGGTGGCAGAGGTGAAAGCGGCGGAGGTTGCTACCATGCTCACTGCTGGTGTGGAGCCAGGGCCGGTCACAGAGCCTCTCATGGTTGGTGGCATGACCACAGAGGATCTCCGCATAGCTCTCCAAATAAAAGAGGCAGAGAATAAGAATAAACAGCTAGAGGTGCAAGCCATGCATCTGCGTATCAGGGTGCTTGAACTGGAGAAAGGAGCTCCTGTAGCCTCCTCTCCTGTGTCTCCCTTTGGCCGTAGCTCTGTTTCTGCTCCTGCTTTTGACATTAGCAAGCACATTGCTTTGGTCCCTCCGTTTCGGGAGTCCGAGTTGAACTCGTATTTCAGCGCTTTTGAGCGTATAGCTGCCGCCCTAAGTTGGCCCAAAGAGTTCTGGTCACTTCTCCTTCAGTGTAAACTAGTGGGGAAGGCCCAGGAGGTCTGTGCCAGTCTGTCTATTGAGGATAGTCTTGACTATAACAAATTAAGAAAGACTGTGTTGCAGGCTTATGAGCTTGTCCCAGAAGCTTATCGCCAAAGATTTAGAAATGGTGAAAAAACTGCCAACCAGACATAAGTTGAGTTTGTGCGTGACAAGAGCGTTTTGTTTGACAAATGGTGCCAGGCGTGTAATGTTAAATCTGTGGCGGAAATGAGAGAGCTCGTTTTGCTCGAGGAATTTAAAAAGTGTCTGCCGGAACTAATTGTTGTTTATTTGAATGAACAAAAAGTTGCGTCGATATCTAAAGCAGCCGTGCTGGCTGATGAATTCCTCTTGACACATAAAAGAGTTTTTTCTATGCCGACGGCACCTCGCGTTTCAAATATAATGCCTGAGCGCAGAAAACGATCTCCAAGGCGGATGCGTAAATGCACCTCACCAGTTGCGGGTGAGAGCCGTGAGTGTTTTTACTGCCGTGAGCCAGGCCATTTGATCGCTGTCTGTCCGGCTCTTAGAAAAAAAGGACAAAATAAAAGTAGTAAATCTCCTGCAGGTGTGGGGTTTATTAACACCGCGTCCCCTCCTGTACGTCCCGCTGAGCTTTTACCTGAACCAGAGGTAACCGCGGAAGTCGACCCTCGTTTCAAGCCGTTTGTTTCACACGGGTTTGTTTCACACGGGTTTGTTTCCTTAACCGGCGAGTAAACTGATAAAGTACCGGTGACAATTATCCGTGATACAGCCGCCTATCATTCATTCATGCTGTCTAGTGTCCTGCCGCTTTCGAATGAGACTTCGTGTTTTTCTGATCTGCTAGTGTGGGGAATCAAAAAGAGCGAACTTAACGGCCCACTTCACATGATCCATTTGCATTCACCGCTAGTGTCGGGACACGTGAAAGTTGCCATGCTCCCACGGTTTCCGATCGATGGCATTTCGTTTATTTTGGGTAATGATTTGGCCGGAGGAAATGTGTTTCCTCTGCCCGAAGTTGTTAATGATCCCATTTCGGTTGCGTCTGCTTGCTGTCCCACCTCTGATTCTGCTGATGTGTCTGTGCCAAATGTGATTCCTGTGTGCGCAATTACGCGTGCACAGGCTCGTAAAGTGGGTGAAGCTGTGGATCTGTCTGAGTCGTTTATGGCTACATTAGATGAGGGTGAGCCCTCCTTTTCTGTGTCCCCCACTACTAAGTGTGACGTGGTAAAATGTGTCATTGAGCCTGATTGCTTTCCTGCTGACGCAGACCTAGGTTTAAACATGACAAGAGAAATGTTGATCAATGCGCAGAGAAATGATCCGTCTCTAACTTTGTGTCTCTCCTCTGTTGTAGCCGGCGAGGAGGATAGCCAACCTTGTGTGTTTTTTCTGGACAACGGTGTATTGATGAGACGGTGGAGTCCCGACTCCAGTAAAATGCACGTTGTTAATCAGGTGGTTGTGCCAACAGACTATCGCGCGCAAATTCTAAGTCTGGCACATGACTCCAGTTTGGCTGGCCACCTTGGTGTCAAAAAGACTTACCATCGCGTGTTGCGCAATTTCTTCTGGCCCGGGTTAAAATCCGACGTAGTGAAATATTGTCGCACCTGTCACACATGTCAGGTTGTGGGAAAGCCAAACCAAGCTATTCGTACGGCCCCCCTGCACCCGATTCCGGTGCTTGGGGAGCCGTTTGAACGAGTGTTGGTAGACTGTGTAGGTCCGTTACCAAAAACTAAATCCGGACACCAGTATATCCTGACTGTGATGTGCGCCACGACGCGTTACCCTGAGGCCATCCCACTGCGCACTCTAAGAGCAAAACCGGTTGTGAAAGCTCTCACTAAGTTCTTTTCGACTTTTGGTTTACCTAAAACTATTCAGAGTGACCAAGCCACAAATTTAATGTCAAAATTGTTTGCACAAGTAATGAAAGAGTTAAAAGTTAAACATGTAAAATCAAGTCCTTACCATCCAGAGTCCCAAGGCGCGCTTGAGAGGTTCCACCAGACATTAAAATCCATGCTGCGCAAATACTGCCTTGAGTCTAACAAAGAGTGGGATGAGGGCCTCCCTCTTCTGTTATTTGCTGTGCGTGAAACTCCACAAGAGTCCTTAGGTTTCAGTCCCTGTGATTTGGTTTTCGGCCATACGGTGCGTGGTCCCCTTCGGCTCCTTAAAGAAAAGTGGCTGTCTGAGTCGCCAAAACCTGAGCATAATGTGCTGGATTATGTCAGTTCGTTTCGTGAGCGTCTTAATCATGCTTGTCAGTTAGCTCATGAAAATCTAGCACTAAGCCAATCCAAAATGAAGCGTCGTTATGACAAAAAGTCTGTCCTCCGTGTGTTTCAACCAGGTGAAAAAGTTCTGGTGCTGCTTCCGTTACCTGGATCCAGCTTGCGGGCTCGGTTTTCGGGTCCATACACGGTGGAGAGAAAACTCAGTGATAGAGATTATGTTGTCCAGACCCCCGATCGGAAACGAAAATCTAGAGTATGCCATATAAACATGTTGAAATGTTACTTTTCTAGAGAGTGTAATCCTCCGTCAACACCTGCTGCGCCCATGATGTCCGTGTCTGCTGCTCCTCCTCAGTACCACCTTGCTGATGATGGGTTGGCAGAGAAAAGTGGTTTAATGCCGGCCGCTCGTTTGAGGAATTCAGAGATGTTAAGTAACTTGGAAAGTTTTTTGTCTCATCTGTCCGCCTCGGCCCGTGCAGATATCATCGCGTTGATTGAGGATAATTTGTTGCTTTTTTCTGACCATCCCCGCCAAACGTCTGTCCTGTATCACGACATTGACGTGGAGGGCCACAGACCCATTAAGCAGCATGCATATCGTGTTAATCCAACTAAACGGGCCCTGATGCAGCAAGAGGTTAGCTATCTGGTTGAACATGGATTAGCTGTTCCCAGTACAAGTGCGTGGAGCTCACCCTGTGTCTTGGTACCGAAACCCGATAACACCACTCGTTTTTGTAATGACTATAGAAAAGTAAATTCAGTTACCAAACCCGACTCATTTCCGCTCCCCAGGATGGAGGACTGTATAGATCGTGTGGGCTCCGCCAAATTTGTGACGAAGCTGGACCTGTTAAAAGGTTACTGGCAAGTTCCTTTAACACCACGGGCCTCAGAAATATCAGCTTTTGTCACCCCCGACACTTTCCTCCAATACACTGTTATGCCGTTCGGGCTGCGTAATGCTCCCGCTACATTCCAACGATTAATGCATAGAGTGTTATCTGGCGTCGATAACTGCGAAGCTTATTTAGATGATGTAGTTGCTTATTCCTCCTCCTGGTCCGGTCATTTACACACACTGTCCCTTATTTTCAGCCGTCTCCGCGAGGCCTCCCTCACATTAAACCTTGCGAAATGTGAATTCGGCAAGGCCACCGTTACCTATTTAGGTAAACAGATAGGTCAGGGGAAGGTGAAAAAGCTGAAAAAGTGCAGGCGATTATTGATTTTCCGGTCCCACAGTCCAAGAAAGCATTACGCCGCTTTCTTGGGATGTGCGGTTATTATCGTGGGTTTTGTAGAAACTTTTCTGATGTGGTGGCTCCTCTCACAGGTCTTGTAAGTCCCTTGAAAAACTTTGTTTGGTCCCCCGCTTGCCAGGCTGCTTTTGAATCTGCCAAGGCGCTCCTCTGTAGCGCGCCCGTCCTCCTTGCGCCCTGCTTCACGCGACCCTTCAAAATGGAGGTTGATGCTAGTGCGTGTGGCGCAGGTGCGGTGCTCCTGCAGGAAGATGAGCAGGCTATCGACCACTTTGTCTGTTACTTCTCAAAAAAGTTTAACAAGCACCAGCTTAATTACAGCACTATTGAAAAAGAAGCTCTCGCTCTCTTACTTGCCTTGCAGCATTTCGAGGTTTATCTTGGGTCTAGTTCGCAGCCTGTTCAAGTTTTCACAGACCATAACCCGTTAGTATTCCTAGCCCATATGCGAAACTCTAACCAGCGACTTATGCGCTGGTCCCTTCTCCTGCAGGATTTTAATCTGCAGATTTCACAGAAGAAGGGCACAGAAAATGTAATGGCAGATGCTTTGTCCCGGTGTTCCTCAGATTGGAAGGATTAGACACTGTAGGGGTGTGTTTAATTCTTGGGTGTGGGGGTGTTATGACTGCAGTCATTTTTTAGCCAATGTGCTGTGTGTGTGCCCTATGGTTTTTTTTTCTGCTTTCAATCGTTTATGCAAATAGGTGTGTGCCATAGCCGTGCCATGATTGGTGGAGTGGTTCCAGGCCCTGGCTCTTGATTGGCTGCAGACTGAAAACTACCTGGTTTATAAAGAGCCAAGATGGCGGACGTCTGATGGCAGCAATCCTCATCCTCCTCATCTCCCAACAGGCCACACTTCAGTTCAGCTTTGTAGTCCTTTTGAGTAGTTTAGTTTCTTTGAGTAGTAAGGGTGGACTGCCAGTTTTGTTAACATTGTTTTTTCCTGTTTATTTAGTTAGGGAGGTAAATCTTGTGTCATTTGTTTCTTCTTAAGTTTGGTTAGGTAAGGTTTATTATTTCCTAGACAGGAATCTTTTGTTTGTTATTTTGGCCTTAGTCCACCCTGAAGCCTATAGCTCAGTTTATATATATCATTATCTATTGTTGTCACTTTAACTATTTTTGTAAGTAAAACCTTTTTCTTAGTATTCAACCAAATCATTGTTTGTGGCCACTTGGGACTTGGGGAAGATGGGGCTTTTTCATGTTGTGTCCTACGCCCCCTAGACTGGGGCATAACAGTATTCACTGCATGTTGTGTACACGCACACCAATGTACTGTTCAAAGCGTGTAAATGTGTAGAAAAGGAGACAGTGTGTTTATTTCTGCGTGTGTGTTCACATGTGAAATGTGTTGGTCCATAGTCAGGCCTCCAATCTGTTTGAACTGTGTCAAGTGTAGCCTCCTGGTCCTCATGGTGGCTCGCTCTCTCGCAGTCAGATTTGTCTTGACTTGTCAGATACACTTGACTAACTTTGTATGAGAACCCAATGTTTTATTAATAAATGTTCTATTTTTTGGACAAATGCAAGAATTCTGTCTTCTATCATGTACCATATAAGTTCTAACAAATGTAAAATTTAAGTCATCTTAACTTTAAAAGGGAAGCTGTATAAACATAGTAATTTATTTTAACTCAAAATTTTAAGTTACAATAATGCAGAAATGTGTGTTTGTTCAACTAGCTAAGGAACGTTCTTGTAGTGGTGATGTTTAATATTTTTTTGTTTTAACTTGCATTATTAAGTTGAAACAACAAGTAATTAACAGTTTTTTTAAATTGATAATGTGTAATGATTTTTTGTTTTAACTTAAAGTATTAAGTTGAGACAGCAAGTGATAAACTCTAAAACAACTTTGACAACTTCTAAAACAAAGTTGAGTCAACTACAACAATGTAGTACAATCAACTTTTTAAACTTTAATTTCTGATTTGGAACAACGATAAACCTCAAGTTGAGTTAACATGTGTTTTTAAGGCAGCAGGTGAACTTTCATTTGCAAGTTTAACTGACTTGAAATGTTTTGCAGTGTATGACTGAGGGATAGGGGCCATCAATGTTGGAACCAACACCTAGAAATTCTGGTAAGGATTATAAAAAATATATACTATGCCTCAAATTAAATGAAAAAAAAATAGTGAAACTGTAATGGCATGTAACTTTTCCTTTTAGTATCTGCAAAAGTTGAACAAAAACATGTACACCAATGATACCATGGATAAGGCTGAGGACGATGACTCAGGCAAAGCTGCATTGCGGATTCAGTAGGATGTGCTAATTTTAATGGACAGTATATTACTATGTGACACCTGATATGGGACAACTGTATGCACAATTGCATATTATGTAATTTAGAATTTTTATTTTAACCCAAATAATATCTATTTATATGTACTTATAATTTCAAAGCTTGTTTTTCTTTTTTTGTAGCAAAGTATGCCCCTATGACATTATAACAGTAAGGCTACATTTTTGTTACATTTTTCAACAATCACTACAGCCAGTACTTCAACATGCGACAGAACTGCCATCAGAAGACTGATTGGGTGAGTATTGAGTGGAAGCCAACTACAATCAACCACAGCATCCAAAAATATGGTTATAGCTGTGGTGTTTATGTCATGAAGGTGAGCTTTTAATCCACAGCCTTTTCCCCAGAACATCAAAATACCCACATCACGAAAAGACTCACAAGACCTCAGGATCAATATGGATAAAACTATTCTGCAGTGCTCTGGTTTGTAGAATTTTTGAATTATTGTTATTGTTATTATTATTGTTGTTATTATCAGGATCAATGACCTATACTGCATCCAGCTACCAAAGATGTTTCAGCTTCATTTTAGGGGAGTTGTCATGGGGTCCATGTCTAATACAGCCAGTGGTGTCAACTCCTGCAAATATGTTTTGACTTATATAGACCTGTATATTGGTTTTCATAACCATTACTTGCCAACTCCTCAATCAACTGTGAGATAGTTTATAAAATTACAATATTTCACTCTTTAGTGAAAAAGACCATTGCTTGTGTTGTGGCCAGGAGTATCCAAAAGGACAGAACCAAATGACAAAATGGGTGAGTGTACTTTAAAAATAATATATTAAAATAAGTTTAACACATTTAAATGATGCAGAGTAGTAGTGTAAAGCATCACCTAAATGGACACTTTTAAAAAAAGATCTGATCTTATATAAACAATTGTCAGTATGATTACAGTATTTTTAAGAGATCATAATGTAATTCTGTTGGATATCTGATTTTAAAAATATATTTCAGCTTGATTGCACAAAATGCAGAAGATGGTACCATCCATGTTGTGTGGCAATGTCCGCTGCAGAGTGGGATGAGGAAAACACTGCAACATCAGCGAAATGGCAATGTGGCTGTAAATGTCTGATAAATTGCATTAATATTCTTCTATTGTTTTTGTGTTACCAAGACAGGATAGTCCTACAGTGCCACCTTGTGGTCAATTCCGCTTTTATTTTGAAACGCGCCGTTTTCTTCTTCTGATGTTTTTTGACGTTAAACTCCCTGCGACTCTCTGTTCACAATGCTGTGCTCCCGTGTCGTCGGAGGAACGGTAAAAACTTGTTAACACACTAGTTATTTATCGTGTTCATCTGTTTGAATCCTGTAAGGAAAGAGTTTACATTGTGATTTACCTCATTATCTTTGTATTGTTCGTACCTGTTATCTTTTAAGAGCTCCGAACTGTGAAGCGTGTGTCAAGCTAGAGGGCACGCTAGCTGACGGCAGAAACTCTTTGTTTAGCGCCCTTGGAAAGCGGAGTGAGGTATGGAAACTGTGGAGAGTGTATTATCATCATATATGATTTTGTTGAGAATGTCGTTACTTAAAGGAGTCATCACCCGGAAAACGCAATTTCTCTCGTTAAATCATGCATTTTGGTGTTGGACCTCTGTTGAAACTTGCCTGAAAAGCTGGAGTTTGAAAGTGGCTTATTTTTTTCGCTTTGGCTCTTTTTCCGCACAATAGTGCGCGTTCCTAAAAGCACGAGATTTTGACTCTGCTCCTGTGGTGACGTTACCACAGGAGGCTACTTGCATATTAAGCATCGGCTCACAAGCCGTCCTTTCTGAGTGAGCACGCCGAATCTGCTTATTTCTCTGTCATTTTCACGCCATACATCGTCACCGCCAGCATTAAAACTCAGGTCTTACATGTAAAACACGAGTGTGAAAAGTAAGAAGGAAAAAAAAATAATTTACCATTCAGAGACCTGCTGTAAACGTGTCTCTTCCACCGTCTCTGCCTCTTCACTCTCCCGTTCGGTTTCCGACTCTGGCTCGTACATAAATGCCTGAATTACGTAAGGTTCGTCATTTAGTGTGTGCGCCATGACAGGGGGCTGTTTATGTTTTGGAGTCTGTGTGCATGCAGGCTCGCCCCCCATTCCGTTTCTGTCCTTCCTGCGGCCAATCAACGCGCACCTCATTACATATTAATACAATGCACATCCGGACCGGTCAAAACCTCGCGCATAATCTCGCGTGAGAAAGTCGCGGTATGAAAAAGGGTCAGAACAAGCTCAATGTCTGATTTTTTTTTTTTTTTTTTTTTTTTCTAGTAAGTTTTAAGAATTGATCCAAAGCGATCCAAGAGGGACTGGATATGTAAAAAACCAGGTGATGACTCCTTTAATATGTTTGAGTTAATTGCACATGTCATCAAGATAAAGGCAATATATTTTTTCTGTGAACAATTACAATTTATTGTATTTCATCTAAAAGAAGCATGTGATACACTTGTCATAATAACTTAAAAATATGTTTCATTTCATGTTTCATCGTTAGGGGTTAAAATGATTTTTATTGGGTGTCAACATGATTAATATGTGAACATGATTTTATATGAATTGTTTGTGGAACTACATGGAAATATTTTGTATACTGTCTGTTTTACCCTTCAGTTTTCACAGTGTTGTATTGATGATGGAGAAAAGGGAGAGGAAATTAAAGGACACCCGTTTGAAACTTTCTGAGTCTTAATCCATGAACCCGAGGGGTCGCTACAGTGGCCTCTGTTGATTTTAACAAGGTATTATATGTCAGAAAACTTTCAACATTGACATTGAAAATGTATCTTTAAATGTATAACCCCTCTCCAGCTAAATATAACATTTAGACAAACTGTCTCAGTCATTTACAGGTGTAACAAAGGGCATCATTGAAGAGGATCACATAAAGTTCCATAACATATAGTGAAAAATGGTTGTAGTCATACTCTATTATATTTGTATACCATTCTTCATTTTGATGAATATGCACATCTACATGGAGATACAAATTGCTGGAGGTGAAAGTTATAGCAATACCTACAAATGATGTGTTGTGACAACTTAGATTAAAATAAGTGCTACAACATGTAGTGTCATGATTATGCAGACACTTTGCTTGACTTCCATAATTTTATATTCTGAATGTGCACATCTAGAGACAATTTCTCTGCTGCAAGTGAATTTCATAGACATACCAGCAAAATGTTGAGGCTGATAATAGTTTTCTTCTGTGATGGTTAATGCAGTTATTATGTTGAAACTGAGAGTTTTGAACATGATCGACTAAAGAAACTGCTACCACACAGTACAGTGTAAAGGCAAACACTCACTTTTCTTTTTCGTCCAGTATCCATGGACAGAGTTGCATATGGATTACTTAAGTCACAGATCAAACAATAGTTATTATAAAAAAGAAGTCACACAAATATAAAAATGCTGGCGTTTTATTTCTTGAATGATGTTATCTTGTTTGCTCTTAATGGCATAATTACACACGTGTTGTTTTTCATGTGTAGTGACCATGGAATAAAACAAAAACCATGACAACTAAATAAGTTGTTTACTAGAACAAATCATTAAAACAAACAAATCATAAAACAATAGCCTGAAAAAAAGTATAATAGATTGGTGTTGATAGGTTAAAATACTAGTAAATAGAATTACTTTAATTACTTTAATGATCCCAGACTGGGAAATTATTTAACAAATAAAAGTCTGAAATATTAATAAATAATATTCACCGAATACTTAGTCTGTCTAGATTATTCATAATTGTTTTTCTGGAAAACATATATTTGTGAAAGGTTTATAGTGACAATCTAAATCAATCTTGTAGGTTGAAAGTCCTGTGAGCTATCTAAAAATAAAACCGAGAAATATTCCTAAAATGGGGGAGACTGGGGTAAATTGAGCCAAAGGGTAAGCTGAGCTACCCCTCGTTGCTGCGAAACGGTAAATAATAATAATAATAATAATAATGATAATAATAATAATGATAATAATAATAAAAACATTGAACATGTGACCAAATAATTAGGAGGAAGACATCATTTCATGAAGTCTGTGAAGGTAAGAACCACTTGGTAAAAGTGGTTAGACATTAGAGATTGCTATTTTACGATGGTCTCGATGTTCGTTTGAGTTTTCACCACAACCACCGAGGTCGTTGAGTTGATGAGACCTGTGAAATGTCTGTCTTACTTGCAAATTTGACGCTTTTAAGTTTAGAAACAGAAAAAACAAGCGAATGTCGAATATAAAACCAATTTTACCTCGGTGTGACGCGGCTGAGCAAGCCTATGTGTCTTACATTCCGCAGTCTCACATGCAGTATGTCTACGTTAAGTTTAGTGTATAATTTCTTGAAAATTATTACAATGATTTGAAAATGTTATTTCTCCGAAAAACATGAAGGCACCATGATCAATGTCCGGTCACCATAGCAACGAGACGCTATGCGGCAACTTGCCGTTCTCAGTTCTTTTGACGAAGATATTCGCTTTTAACTGACTTCGTAGACACATCCATCAGTAAAGTGGAGGTGGGAAGCCTGAACTTTGAAGAAGCTGCCGGCACCGCTGCAAACAGGAGGCTGACGCTGAGGGAGGTTAGCGTGTCGAAAATGCCTTTGCTAGTGACCGACTACTCATGGACACAGACAGACTCGGTGGTTTACATAAGTGTGCCTTTAAAAGGATGCAAAGCTGAGAAAGTAGATATCCTGTCTACAGACGAATACCTCAAGGTAAACTACCACGCTAACTATAGTTAACTAACAAAAAAATAACTTGCGTCACTCACGTTGTGTATCATGTACAATAACGTACAAACATGTACAAATCTACATGTAGAAATGCACGAACAACACAAATAGGATATAATAGAACAACATTATAGCGCACGGGTAGAGTTTTTCAACACGTTTAGCTATAGTACACAAAACTTCAGCCACAGCCTAGTGTAGCTGTATTGTGTAGGTTACAGAGTAGCTGTATTGTGTAGCCTACAGTGTAGCTGTATTTTGTAGCCTACAGTGTAACTGTATCATGTAGCCTACAGTGTAGCTATATTGTGTAGGTTACAGTGTAAATATATTTTGTAGCCTACAGTGTAACTGTATCATGTAGCCTACAGTGTGGCTGTATTGTGTAGCTTACAATGTAACTGTATTGTGTAGCCTGTAGTGTAGCTATATTGTGAAGTCTAAAGTGCCATTATGATTATGACCATGTTTAAACTAGGTTAAGCTAAACATTATTTAGACAGGGGCTGGTGTTTGTCTTCATACAGTACCAATAAATGTTTTCCACATTCTCCCCTGTACAGGTGCATTTCTCACCACACCTATTTGAAGCTTTTCTGTTCGAACCTGTTGATGACGTCAGAAGCACAGCAAAGGTTGGAAATGGAGTTGCAGTAATCAGTTTGCCAAAGAAGACCAACAAAATATGGGAGCATCTGATGATAACTACATGTAAGAGCAACTACCCTGTATGTAGTCCTTTCACTAATCCGTTCAGCTGCACAATCCAAAGGCATATTAGTACAGGTATAATGAGGAATTGCCAGCAACCGTCCAGTTTAGGGATCGACCAATATGGATTTTTTTAGGGCCGATGCCGATACCGATTTTTTTTTCCATCAGCCTTAGTCGATGACCGATACAGACTGCCGCTTTTCTTGAGCCGATATTTGGAGCCGATACTACTTTCACTCCCTCATTTTACATCATGAAAATTACACAATGATGATAACAAATGTTACGAGTCTCAATTTTAAAAAAAAAGGAACATTTATTGAAATTAAAAAAGGTGAGGTAGAACAAGAACAAGTAAACAATATTTAACAAATATTAAAAACAGGTGAGGTAGAACAGTGCTCTGTGAAATGCTGCCACACTGGATTGGTTTTCTGCTCTGCCATTTCTTGCAGCGTCTCCAGCAACACGGAGCTGCCTGTGGATGCCTGTCTGTAAATAATAACGGATCGGCGAACACAGCAGCCCACATCGGCCAATGCCGATACACGTAAAAAACGCAAAAATCGGCCGATAATATCGGTCTATCACTAGTCCAGTTTAAACAAATGTTCCAGCCAGTGTGTCCAAAAAAAAGAAAATCACTCATGAACTGTATAAATGAAGGTGTCTAGTTGCACCTGGCCTACATTAGGCTCTAATATAGATTACAGATCAGCTTTCCCTTAGCTAATCATTTCAAATGCCTGCTTCACTTAATTAAAAGTATGTCATACCTTTACGTGCAATTCATTTACAATTATAAATTGATGTCTTTCAGATGATAAAGTAATACAGAAGAAGATCAGAGAAAAGGCTGTGTTGAAATACCAGGAAAAGCTTTCTCTGGAGTCTGTATCCAAGGCAGAGAAACAGCATGCAGAGAAAAAATATGCACTGGAGACGATGATGAAGGTAACGTACTCAGTGACTCCACAATCTACTCTGAAATCACATCACCAAGTGTCCAAAATTACTGTCAGAAATCTGCTGTTAAATCTAGAATATATATAGGACTTATATATAGTCTTTGTCTTTTATTTGATCCCAGCTTGAAAAGGAGGAAAGAGACAGTATCCAGAAAATGAAGGAGACTGAGCGAGAGAAAACCACATCAGAGCTAGCAGCGTGGCAACTGAGACAGAAGGAGGAAGCCCAACTCGAACATCAGAGTCAGAGAGATAGTCAAAACAAAGTGAAAGTCATGACAGACAAGCAAGACAATGGATGTTTAGGTCGTGGAAAGGTCATACTGGGTAATTAATTAACTGGGTGATCAAATAAGCTTCTATATTAGTTGGTTTTGGTATGTTAATTAACATATTCCTGCATTTAGATCAAACAGCCACCAGTGAAGCAAAGAGCAAGAAAAAACAAGCCGACCTGCCTGCTCCAAGACTTGCTGCGAGCATTAAAGTCACATTTACCCCACGGGTTTTTTCAACAGCCCTCAGGGAATCAAGAGTGCCAGAGGAAGAAGAGGTGAGCAACATGCATCAACATATTTCTTTGAAAATTTGCAGCACAGTCTCCTTCACATTTGTGGACTCTTAATAGATCAACATTAACTTCAGGTGATCATCCCAAGAGGGTGAAAGACACCATTCTAGAATTAGTTTTAGAGCAATAATTCTTTCTCTTTGATGCGCGATAATATTGTTTTGTGTATGCTGACTAATAACATTTTGAGAAAAAAATTCAGTTTTTCTGTTTTAACAGAGGGGAAAATGTGTTTACACAACCAGTAATCACATGTAGTGCAATTGAAGCTTAACAAAGTACACAAATGCACTTTTAGAAAATGAACAATACCAATTGTAAGTTATACTTCCACTCCATTTATTTAACTTTAGTTATTTGGCCAGCACTGCTGTGCAGTGGTTAGCATTGTTTCAGCAGTGCCCGTAAGAAAAATGTATTCCTATAGAAAAGTGGGAGGTTAAGTAGCTTTTTTATGAATGGCCAAATGAGGCTGTGTTTGAAGGTGGGACGTCAGGAATATTTAGGTTTGTTGTGAAATCCGATATTCCAGGGTATAATTGGCCGTTTTTGACTATTCTTGATTTTGCCATTATATTTTCCCTTAAAAATTATTTACTTGGGGTCATTATTTTTTAGCACAATCTCACATGTGTGACTGTACAGTTATTTTTTATTTTGACATACTGTATTAATAACACAATGGACCTAAAATCACAAAAAAACATAAAATCCGAGTAGAAAAAGTTAGATTTTTTTACTGTGAAAACCACAAATATGTTGATAAACTATTTTTTATTACTTATAATGCAAATATACATTGTTTTTTGCTAAATATGTGCATACATTTTAAAAATTTACAAAGTTACATGTAACTATTTACATTTAAATGCAGACAATGCTGATTCAGCAGTCTCCTAATTGTTTTGACTCATTAAACAAAAAACTGACTCCACTACACACTAAACACACTACACCAAACACTACATAACACACTAACTATACTCTCCAAACACGCTAAATGTCACAAATCTCTCAACTCTCAGTATCGCTGTCAGTGGCATGCACAGACATTTTGGGGGGCAGGTGCTCAGTGAAAAATAAGGGCACTTTATGTGGCATGTAGAACTGACGGCTGCCTTATCATAGCAGTGTGAGATTTAAAAAATAAGCCTACTGCTTCCCTGCTGGAGCTGCCTAGAATAGAATAAGAATAGTTTTAGTAATAGCCTATTTTTTAAGGTTGAATATAGCCTATTAAGGTAAATACAAGATTACTGCAAGTCTTGTTCTTAGTCTTAGTTAACTTGTTGGTACAAAATAATATAATTAGCTAAAATAGCTTAATGCCTAATTTAGTACAGCCAAACCACTTTGTGTAGTTAAAATAAAATGTGGACAGCTTTTAAGATATTTCAGTAAAATTATAGGAACAGTTCAGCTTTAAAATCTGAGCTTTAAAATGCCCTAAACAGTGAACATGACTCTTGACTCTGACCTTTTATCTTCATCTTCCTCTTCCTCCTTGCTGCTGGTGGATGCTTTTATCCAGGAGAGCAGAGAGAGCTGCTCCCCTGGGCTGCCTCTTGTAGCTCCCTTTCTTTTTCCTCTCTTATCCTCTCCTTTCTAGGCATTGTGCTGCAATTGGTAAATAAAAAGAGACCAACAATATAAATAAGACTGTTTGGTTATATTTCAACAAGGCACAGGGCTACTATATCTGGGGGGGCGTTGGAGGGAATATTAATTGGGGCATTATTATCACACGCTTTTAATCAACGAGCACTTATAGATGATCATGTCAGCATGGGCCACCAAAAAAAAAAAAAAGAACTTTCAAAAGGGCACTTGCTGTGTCCAGAGGGCAAAGGGCAGGTGCTTTAGCACCACCTAGTGTCTAGCTGTGCACGCCACTGATCGCTGTCTATACACCGACTGTCGTTGCCTGTCATTCATCTGCCTCCGTCCCTCCCACAACTTCCTGTTCCTCAACAACCAAACTTGCTGCTTGGACACTTTCGTGACAAAAGCCCGTTTTTACCATTTCTTCCTGCACCAGACACAAAGCAAACGTGACGGCAATGTTCGCGAAAAAGCGTGGCGGACATTATTTACCCTAAGTCCGGTTTTGGATGTGCCGGTGCGTCTGGTCCGTCGCCTCGATCGGGAGATGGGCCGTGTGGGCTAGCGGCTAGCAACTAGCTACACACGAAAATCCACAGATCTGATTCCACTTTGTTGTCCGCGTGTCTCCGGATCTCCTCAGACCCAAACAGACTCGGTCCGGACTCTTTTAGTCTCATTAATACACAACAGTCAGTTTAGATGCAACGAACAGAACCGCCGGCAAAATCCCAGTCCAGCTCGCGCCGCTGCAGGTATAAATATGCTTGTTTCTTAAGGTGGGGGGTCGCGGTGGGCTCTGCAGTGATTGGCTCTGGTGCGCACGTGACTGTGGTGGCTGCGGTGGACAATGCTCGCGAATTTGTAAAGCATTTATGAAATAATTTATTAACGGTATCATTGCAGTCCAAACAAATGTGAAGTCGCGCACCCTTGAACCACGCAGCAGCCATGTTGTAAGTCTCAGGTCAGTCTGATCCTGATTCGCAGAGATATTTAAGGAACACACACACAGACAGACAGACAGACAGAGATTCCTTGCTTTTATAGAGAGATAAGGTCTTGGGTTTGAGACCTGGTAGGAGCAGGGCCTTTCTGAGTCGAGTTTGCATGTTCTCCCAGAAGCATTTTTCTTTTCATGACCTGTTTCACACGTGTGAGGCTGATCATTCCTGAGTGTCAGCGAAACGTTTATCTTAAAATCTCTTTCAGTGTTCAATAGACACCTAATCACATTCCGGGTTATGAAATGATTATTTCACAATCAGATTATCACTGAATACAGAGGCAAATAATGAATCAATATATAAATACATTCTACAAGTTGAAATGGTTCCTGTGCCTCCGAGCAGACACAATACATAGTATAAAATACACAGTACACAGTATAAATACACAGTACACAGTATAAATACAGAGTACACAGTAAAATATACAGAGTGCAACTTGTTCTTCATATGCAGCTGTTTGTTAAACATGTAACAGACAGAAAATCACAGACATAGCTTAACCTTGGGTTAAAAAAAATAATTTGTTTGCATGATAATGAATTATTAGGATATCAGCCAAGGATCGTATCCCGACATGTCCAATGAGTGATAAAACTATGATAATGAAAGAGGAACTGAACTCAAACCACAAAACTAGACGAAAGCAGATGCAAATCCAGCTGTTAGAGTTTCTCCTCAGAGATCAGCCTTTAAAAAAAAAAATAGTGATCATCCAGCCAAACTGTATCAAAGATATTTAAACTGATAAAAAAGGACTGGATTGGTTATAATATGGGACACAGATAGCAGGTAATGCGGGGACATGAAATCTGATCTGTATTTTAACTATTCATAAATAAAGTTAATCACAGTCTAATTTCCAAGTATAGGCCTTAACCATATTCAGTATAACTTTAATCATGTAAATGTTTTAACAGATTATACTTTTAACTGCAAACAGAAAGACAAGTTTGCTTATACCACAGTGGTGATGCGTGGATTAATGTAATTTATGTCAGGTGGGCTGCTGGTTGGTGAAATAGTACATCTCATCAATGAGGAAAACATCACATTACTTGCACTACAAGAAGCTTTATCAGTGCATCTCTCCAATAACAGAGCTGTGCACAAATCGTACAGGGCACATCAGTTTGACTTTATTATTTGAAACTCTCAACAGTTATTAGTTCTGTCTTGTTGTCTTGCTGTCTTGTCCTCAATTTCATTGTACTCTTCAGTACAATGACAATAAAGACTATTCTATTCTATCTATTGTTATTAAAGAATATAGAGATTGGCATTTTTGGTAAAAAGGGCTGTGTGCAGACACAAATTCGGTCTCTACAGCTGTTAAAGCTGGCGGATAGCTGATGCAGCTATGATCAGCATCGATAAACATTGCTTCATATGACACTTCAGAGAAAAGGACGTCTCATTTCTCATAAAAAACATTTCCTTGTCTCCCCTCTCCTCCCATTGTTTCAGACTTCAGACTTCAAACTCTTTTTACTGTCATTTCTTCACCAAGGAACATGGAAAAAAAAACGAAACACAGTGCTCGGGTCCTCATGCCTCTCCACGATCCTCAGCGGGAGGGACTAAGATGTAAGGAAAAGACGCAAATGACCGACAGCAGAGTCTTAACCTGAGAAGTTAGCCATGCTGTGTTGTGCCATTCATTTACAGAGAGGTTGTTTTGTCTCCCCATTGTACAAAGCTGCGCATTCCTGGCTGCATTGAACAGCGAAAACTACATAACTCTGTTTATGCCTGGGTGTTTTGTTGTATGGTTAAGACGGTTAAGAAAAGCCTGCTACAGGACAGCACTTTGTCAAGCGGGACCAACTTCAACCCAGAACACATCCGTGGTCTGGCAACATCCTACTTCCAGTACCGTTTCTACAGACAAAATCACAGCTGTGCCATGTGCTCACCGGTGTCCCCAATAGTGTCCAACCTCTAAATGGAAGAAGTTGAGAGCCGAGCCTTGATTACTTTCACAGGAACTCTTCCTAGCCACTGGTTCACGTATGTGGATAACACCTAGGTCAAAATCAGAGCAAGAGACTAGCAAGAACTAGAATCTTATGCATTATATCCCAGTTCACTTTAATCTACCAACAAAGTGAGGCAGAAACTTGTCCATCCTATGGACAAAACGTCAGGCATAAACAGCGTAATGTATTTTCTGCTGTTCCATGCAGCCAGGACTGCACAGATTTGTACATTGGGGAGACAAACAACCTCTCCATAAACATGAGTGGCACAACACAGGTGGGCCAACTCCTCAGTTGAAGACTCTGCTGTCCACTTACATCTGAAGGAGAAAAATCATCCCTTTGAGGACAACAATGTAAACTTTTTGTCAAGAGTAATGACTATAAACTTAACAACAAACTCCGTGACTTGACGTCGTAGAAACGAAATTGGGTGCCGCTGTCACGGCGCTGCAGTCTTTAGCCTTAGCCGGGCTGCTAGCCGGGCTGCTAATATTACTCGCTTTGTTATAGCAATCAAACACGATGCACTCCTTTAGCTTCATACTATGCTCCAAGTGTTTGGTGATGTTGCTTGACCGAAGGATTAGTAGAAGAGCTTGTGTTTGTCTCTCTTTTGAGATTTGTGTGCTGGTGTCAACACGGACTGTTTTATTTTGAAAAGTAACCAGAAGTTATATTGATATTTCGGTACTTCACTTCCTGTCTGCTCGGTGCTAAATTCAGCTGAATGCTGCGTCATGCTTCGGCATCCGCCAGATATAAAAGTCCTGGTTATCTTCCGGAGGTTATGTTGCGGAGTATTTGTAATTGCATAGCTTATGTTCTGTTGAAGCTTTATTATTACCTTGTGGTAATAAAAGGTTAAAACTTTTGACATCTTGTAAAGTGTTTTTTTTTTTACACAAAATTACATGTTGTAGAATCAATAAGAGTATCGATAAGTATCAGTATCGGTATCGATAAAATCCTAACGATATACATCCCTAGTCCTTAACAATGTAGTTACCTACAATATAGCACTTAGAAGAAACCATACCATTATTATTATTATTATTATTATTATTATATTACATCCAAGTTTGAGAGAGTAGTGCTTTTTACACAGCGACGCCGCATTATCTTACCTGCAGCATTGGTTCGCCAGTTCTCCCTCGATAGTGATTCACACAGACCGAAGTATCTCCACCTTAGAGACAAACCGCTGTGTAATTTACACCGAAAGCTAGTGCTGCGGCTCCTAAAGAGGCGTGACAGTGTTTACCAGATGTCCCCCCTGTTAATCTAAACCCGCAGACAGTTTATAATCATATGGATGCTGTTATAATGTGTAGTGATCATGAGCCCAACCCACCAAACATCCTGGAAAGTGATGAGGTTACGTTTTTTAAACTGGAAGCTGTCTGACTTCCTCACTCGCGGGGACGGAGGCTGTTTTCCGGGGGAAAGTTCACTGAAGTCTCGGTTTGGAGGGCTGATGGTCGCGGTGATTTATTATCATCACAAACACTCTGTGAGTTAAAGTTAAAGTTTTTATGCCCGTGACAGATGCTGTTTTTCGGGCAGAAATTTGAGGAAGAGTTGGTAGGACGGGCGGGAGGACAGACAGGAGTACAGACACTTCTCCACGTAAAGCTGTGGTATTTTTTTGTTATTTTTTGTTTTTTGTTGCCAAGACAGTTACAGTTACTACGTTACTTTTGTTTGGCCATGTAATGTTACTTTGTGGGAAATTTCTCTTTATTAAGTTGAATGAGGGACCTGTGCAGTTATCAAACTGTACGATCTGCACGCCCCCGCTCCATGTTGACGACTTATGTGTTCACACTGGTTTGGTTCACCAATAATACGGCCCTGATACTACCTCCAGAGGCAGATCAGTGCCAGAGCGAAATTTTGCCCCTCGCCGCATTTGAAACTTTCACACAGAGGAGGAGGCAGAGAATTGGTGCAGGATCCCCGCATGCAAACGGCAGTGTGAATGGGGCTAGTGAAGCTTGAAGATAACATTTTTGCATAAATATCGACTAGATTTCTGTTATTTACTTTATTGAGTTGTGTACTTAAATTTTCTAAAATGTTATAAACAATGTTCAAAGCAGAGAAATCAACAAGTTTGCTCAAGGTAAGTGTGTGTATATTCGCCTGTCACCAAATAAGACTAAACATAATGTTAGATAATGAACAAAACTTCAAAACATTACCTTGTCTGTGAACAATTGAGCCTGGGCGAACGCATAGATTTTCATAAGCAGTAGTAGTTGTTTAACAATGAGGACTAGGGGTGGGTAAAAATATCGATTCATCAGTGCATTGCAATATATTTTTTCCCAATTCAATATCGATTCATAAAATCCTCTGAATTGATTCAGGCAAGCGACCACCCGTGGTCCCTCGAGGGACCTCTCGGTCCCCACCTCAAGCAGCCGGAAGCATCACCTGCGACCTCGCTCGAGGGTCGGAGGGCAATGCGCCGCGGAAACACTGTCGGAGCTGCGGAGGCGGGTAGCCTATGTATGACGTACAACTCTTTCGGAGACAGCTAACTCCCAGCGCAGCCGGACTCACCCTGGCCACTGCACCGTGCGCCCGCGAGTAGCATTCCCCTCCGGGGAGAGAGGGGGGGTCAGTGTCAACATTTACCCCCTCGTGTTTAGGCGGAGGGACGGTGGTCATATCTATGTTTATGTCAGACAAAAATGTACCATGGAGGCCCAGAAACAATGGCACTTTCTCAGCTTGACTTTGGTTGCACTATTTTATAACTAAACACATCGAGTACCTTTGTTTACATTTCAATTCGAACTAGAACTTCCTAGAGGAAAGATTTATAATTTAAGATGAATTTTTTAATAAAAAAAATATCAACAGTTACTCTAATTGATTCTATGTTTATTACTACTTATTACTGAATCGATATTGAAGCATTTAAGTCAATATTGAATTGAATCGATATTGAATCAAATTATGACCTAAATCTCATGCCACTAGTCTTTTGCTTGGATTGAGAGACACCTAGCAACAAAAATGACATTTTATGTGGTTTTATGTAATTGATGAGGTATTTTTACTTTCCTTACTCTAAACTTCTCATGGCGCCACCTGTGAATGCACTTCTGCTCCATGCAATACTGATTAGTGAAGATCATTTGATCAGCTGCCATCATTTCAGCTTCTCAAGAGCTGTGCTGCTGGCAGGGCTGCTTCACACAGAATGGAGGGGCCACAGGCTGCTAAAGTAACGCTTTCAATGCTGATTTACACTGGATTCTTCACTTACCATTCGTCATTTGTCCCATGTTAACATTGCCTATGATAAATTGTAGCACAGATTTTGTTGATGCATAAGCTGTGAGTCTTTTATGGTTCTAATGAAGACATTTCTGAATTTAAAAAAATATATTAGAACGTAGCCTTTTTCTAATTGTAATATTATCAACCATATTCTTTCTGAGTGGATTAAGTACTAAGATTGTACTTTATATTTCAACCAACTAGTGGCTCAAAAAACAAGCTGAGGCCAGATATGCAGTAAATGCAGATGTTAAGGAGCTGAAGGACCTTAAGGGGAATGAGAAGAATCCTGACTGGTTAAAGGACAAAGGAGAGTAAGTCAAGTCTCCTCTCAGAACTAGTTAACGACACTTATTTTTTCTGAACCATGAACACTAAAGTGACTCTTTCCTATAGCAAATGCTTTGTGACTGGGGACTACCTGGGTGCAGTGCATGCCTACAACCTGGCTATCAGGCTCAACAGAAAGATCCCAGCTTTGTATTCAAACAGAGCTGCATGTCAACTCAAGTTAAGGAATCTTCACAAGGCCATTGAGGATTCCTCTCAGGTCTGTACTGTCTCTGTGTTTTACATCATCTGCTCTCCACTGCATGTTGCACACTTCATTAAAACTGCACTTGCTGGTGTCTTGAACTTGCTAATAGCAGCATCACATAACTTGGTTGCTATCACCTGGAGGTTCTGTACAAGGAGAGAGAATATAGAATGGAGTCACAAAGCCCTCACTCTGCTGTGTGCAACACCGTTGTAATGTTGCTCCTAAATTAAAATTCAACTGCTGCAGCGTCCAAGTCTTTACAGTTAATTCTGACACACAATTTTAGTGGCAGTAACCAGGGATTGACTAATTTGCTATTTTCAGGGCCGAAGCCGATACTGACTATATGTGATCAAGAAGACCAATAACAGATATTTGGAACCAAAATACATCTGCAGTAAGAATTAAAATCAAAATTTAGAACAACCAGTGATGGAATAATTAAGTGCAATTTACTCCAAGTACTGGACCAAGCAACATTTTTTGGGACTTAAATTCTTAAAGCTGCTGTGTTATTTCCTTATAAAAATGTGCGTTCAATCGCTCTGCAATCCAATGGTAAACACTGTCATGGAATGTTGATGAAAGTTCCCGGTCATCCTGGTCATGGTTAAACTTAGTGCTATATCGTAGGCAACTGGATTTGTTTCTGTTTCATGAAGACGTTTCACCTCTCATCCAAGAGGCTTTTTTTAGTTCTACAGGGCCACAAGGATCCTTCACACAGCTCAACCAGCAACTCAGTGAAAGAGGCAACAGATTTATTTCAGCATCGATGCACTCACTACTAAAACTAACCAGACATTTGAGGAACTAACATCATTTCTAACAAGAAATGTCCTGAAAAATGTCTCCAAGTTTGTTGAGTAGGCACAAGAATCACAACACACTAAAGTTAAGGAATGGCCAACATGAAAATTACTAAGTTTACAGGCACGTCATAGCAACTTGCATAGAACAGAAGATCTTACCTGAAGAAAAAAGGACATCAATGACACAGCAAATCTGGACAAACAAGAGAAGTGGGTGAAGAACTTGTCCAACAGAGAGCTCACCCAACCAGAGAAGGATGTCCTTGCCAAAGGACTGAACTTTGCGGAAACTCCAGAAGAGATAATGGTAGTAGATCTCATCCCAGCAACAGAGTCAGTCATCAGAATCAAGTTCTGCATCTTGGCAGACACAGAGGCAGAGCAGCTATGGTTGAAGGTATCAGCTGTTGCAAAATGCAAAAGCATCCCCCTCAAACCTCAAGACAGAGGAAAGGATGGCCCTGGCACCACTCAAAAGAGACTGGAACATCACCATCTTGCTGGCAAACAAAGACAGATGCAGTGTAGTGCTAAACACAGTGGACTGATACTAACACCTATGAGTCTCTGAAACCAGATCCTAACAGTAGTTACAAAAAGAAGGTTACAGAATACCTGCAGAAACTTGAAAAGGTAATTTTTTTAGGCCATTATCGCAGGGAAGCCAGCCCATGTATCTATCGACTGCCCAAGATACACAAGGAAAGAGCACCACTTAGACCCATCACCAGCAGTATTAACTGAGGAACCTATAACATATCCAAACACTTAGCTAGTCCCCTAGCTCCTTTGGTCGGTAACACTTAACACCACATCAAAAACTCAGGATTTCATCAACAAGGTGAGAGAAATAACACTTGACCCAGATTAAGCAATGGTTTCTTATGCCGTTGCATCACTCTTTACATGCATTCCCACTCAACAGGCGGGTAAAATGGTGAAGAAACAACTGTCCAGCAGAACCTACTTCACCCCAGATCATATTTCTGCCTTACTTGTCCACTGTCTGACGACCACCTACTTCCAGAAGCCTCATCATGCAGTTGTAAGAAACCTGCATAATAAGATCATTACTTGCTGTTCAACTTTCACCCCGACTGGAGCACAAGCTGGGGGTCATCAGAACCCTAAAGCAGTTGGGCTGAGACCATGCCATATGTCGTGGGAACATCTGAGAAACTCAGAAGGATCTTCATTAAACATCATATACTGGTTCAACCTACCAACACGCTGAGGCAGAAACTTGTCCATCCTAAGGACAGTTTATGCTGTTAAATGCAGCCAGCATTGCACAGATTTTTGAATTGGGGAATCAAAACAACCTCTCCATAAACAAATGGCACAACACAGGAGTGCTAACTTTTCAGGTCAAGACTCTGCTGTCCACATACATCTGAAGGAGAAAAAATATTCCTTTAAGGACAATGATGTAAACATCTTGGCCAGAGAAGACAGATGGTTTGAAAGAGGAGTAAAATAATGTATCTAGGTCGAACTGGAATGACTGTCTTTGAACAGAGGACGTGGCCTACAACATTACTTATCTCCCACCCATAATTTAGTACTGAGTTCACTCCCCAGACAGCTTAACAACCATTCACACCTGGGCTCACCTAGCCCTAGCAACCCACATTAAGGATGGTTGATTCAACGACCCGCAAGTGGCCCTAATGACTCTGAAACTTAGAGCTCACACATGTCCTTAACAACTCTGTAAGGACACTCCCACACAGAGTTTAAAAGACTGCAGCTCCCCTCCAGTTAGTTAGAACTGAAGATGTCTTGTGGATGAGAGGTGAAACTGAAACAAATTCAGTTGCCTACGATACGGCTATTATGAAGAGAGCTGCTATGAAGTGTTTTTTCCAGTAAACCCATGTCTCTTCTCACTCTGCTCATATAGTAGAATAGAAAAGACCTTTTCTTGAATCTCTGCCCACTTTTATCCAATCATGACAGACATCCTAACCCTAACCCTCCATAAAGGGGCAGTCCTCCCTGCACGATGAACACAAGCTTGACCACTTGCGTGAAAACAAGAAGTTAGCTAAAATGACAGCAAGGGTTACAGCAGCTTTAAGTATTTCCATTTTCTGCTGCGTTTTGAGTCCAGCACTGGACAGCACTTCCAGACAGCTGGAGTTGTGAGACATAATCTTGCGCGACTGCAGTTATAGGTATGTGTTATCAAGACAACAAAACAAAATGTTCCCAACGGAAGGATTAGAAAAAGTGCTTGGATTTGTCTTTGTGTCATTAAATTAACACAACAGAAGTTACTCTGAGTACACAGACAATAACTCACAGTACAATGTTAAATATAATTCAGCTCTTTGATTTAGCTTCTAATGTATTCCACCTTTGGCCTGAGTTCTGTACACGTCATGTTGTGAATTAGGCTGATTGTAAATATATTTTGCAATATTAAGCTAAATTATATTACCATATAAAACTCTTATATAGCTTTTCTGTAAAATTTATATAAATATCATGTTTCTCTGCAGGCTCTTGATCTGTTGACTCCACCAGTTGCTGCCAATGCAGCTGCCAGAGTCAGGGCCCATGTTCGTCGTGGATCTGCTTTCTGCCAGCTCCAGCTCTATGCAGAAGGTTTGAACAGCTTCCGTTAGTCTCTCTGATTTGGTACACTGGTCCTATTCACTTTTAAATGTTATATTTAAACTTCAATGACACTTACAATGACTGAATTCTAAACATCCACACTTTTTGCCTTGTGTTTAAAGATATAATTGTGTAGTAACAATAAGTCACAGTAGAATGTTTTAACATGTTTGTACCTACGCTGTTTGGTCAGCTGATTGACCTGTGACATGCTTTCTCAGGGTTACAGGACTACCAAGCTGCTCTAAAGATTGACCCTCACAATGAAGTGTTGCAGGCAGACACACAAAGAATCAGAGACATTATTCAAGGCACTGCAGTTCAACCTGAGACACAGTGACACAGAAAATGGACTGTGCTGCTTGTTTGTGTTATTTGTCCCTTACCTGATAGAATAATACATGATAAGAAAGAACTCAAGGCTGCTGTGTATCTGTGGCCACACAGTCACACGGCACCCTTCTGTGGTTAAATGTTGCACCTAAAGGAAAATACAAATGATTGATGCTGATATGTGAATTCAGTGAAAAAAATATTATAAATATAAATTTTACATGTCAGCTTTTTAGTACCAGCATGTTGGTTTGCACTGAGTGTGAATATAATAAAAGCAGGCACCTTCAGTGCTTTCAAATATGTAGTGGAAATTCTCCTTTGTGTGGTAGAGAGTTGCCTATTCTCAGAAGAATTTTGGACTGATGACTAACACATGATGAATCAGAACTCTTTAAAACATGCTGCATGGAGAGAAGATCCAGAGTCTTCTCTCTTCTCTTTGTTAGCTTGATTCCAAATTATTACATTAAAATTGTGGCTTTTTTATTTTGGACACAGTTGCCAAATTTTAAAAACTCATAAAGGTAGTTTTTAAAACATTTTTTTTTTTATATACCAGAAGGTATATTTGAATGTATGCAAAATGTATCATTTTAAAGTTTAGGATCTGAATCCTTTGCGCACCATCGGTACATCAGTGTTGAGAGACAGAAAAATGTTAACAGTGTTGAGAGACAAATATGTTAACAGATGTAGACACAACTGAATGTTTGTTGTTGTCTAACCTCCAAGATCAGAGCCTTTTTATTAAGTTCACATCAGACCAACAGCTCACAGATCATCCTCAGTCCACCTTTCTCACTCTACAGTATTTTATGACACTGATTTCACATTGAAGGGATTTGGAATTTGCTTCTCTTCTTTGTAAATGCAGACTTTTTGTATAGGCGTTTATTGCCGTGAATCTGAAGTGCAAATTGAGGTCAACTGATCAGACCATACAGTGGGTCAGGACCCAGTGCTGCTGGGTCATGGGCAGGCTAGTGTGAGTCTACAGATGATTCTTGAAAAACTGGTGGTTCGGTGCTTACTTCTTTTTATTATTCTGATAATAGCTGCATGATCTAACACGCTGCCAAAGCTTTAATTAATTCCTTTAGCATGACATAATAGAGACCCATAACTGAGTGCAGGTTAGTAGTCTACCAAACAGTATAGCAGCTTTAAAATATGGGTCCACAGAAAAGATGTTTTTGTCAGTGCACTGATCTATGGAGAGCAGAGCTCCAATCCTGCCAAACATGTGAGTGTGACTGTGAAGTAGCACTTCAAGACCTTGACCACACACCCTGCCCGCAGTCAGTGGATACAATCGAAATCTATAAACACCTCACATAGCTGCTTTTGTTTCTTCTACCAATGTTCTGTTTTCTCTAATCTCTTAATCAAATGTGCCAAAAGCCTCCCAAAGAATTACCAAATGGTGGACATTTAGCATCAATAGAATAGCATCATTAAGTGGCTCTGTTTTGTAGTGGAGCTGCAGTTTGAGTGAATGATTGTCAGTGAATTACTTCTCTCAGCATTTAGAAAGATAAACACAATGCCAGCGTGCAGAGACAAGCGAGAGAGCTTAAGTGTTATTACAAAAGATTAATGCAAGTGCTTGGAATGGAGCAAATGGAGACGCACACAAGGTCGTGGCTGGGAATTCACTGGACGACTTAGCTGTGGGACAAAAGGAAGACATTTGCGATTACACTTTATTCTGAGAGGATTCAGGAGCAGGAGACAACTCAAATATCTTCAGAGGCACAATGCAAAAACTTTTTTTGATACGTACAGTCGTGGCCAAAAGTTTCCATCCATTTGTAAAGAGCATGTATATCATGGCAGTCTAGAGTTCCAATGATTTTCTACAGCTCTTTTGTTGGCTTCCTGGCAATGCATGTTTCTTCAGCACAATCCACATGCTCTCGATAGGGGTTTAAGTCAGAACTTTAGGATCATTCTGAAACCTCCATTCTAGCCCGATTTTGCCTTTTCTTTACCACTTCTCGTGTGTGTTTGGGATCATCATTGTCCTGTTGGAACACCTAACTGCATCCAAGACCCAATCTGCTGATGATTTTAGGTTTTCCTGAAGAATTTGGAGATAATCCTCTTTCTTCATTATTCCAATTACTTTCTTTAGAGCACCAGATCCACTGGCAGCTAAACAGCCCCACAGCATAATACTACCAGAACAATGCTTCACAGCAGGTGTGGTGTTCTTTGGGTTAAAGGCCTCACCTTCTCTCCTCCAAACATACTGCTTGTCCATTGTGGCCACACAACTCCATTTTTGTTTTCATGTGACGACAGATTTGTCCTCCAGAAGGGTTTTTTCTTCGTCCATGTGATCAGCAGCAAAGTTCAGTTGAGTTTTAATGTGCCACATCTGGAACAAAGGTGACCTTTAATTAATGAAAGCTGAAGTCCAAAGAAACATAAAATCCAAAATCCACAAAGTGTAAAATGCTAAAATACAAAGTACCAACACAAAAAGCTGAAACAAAGAACAACCAAAAGCAAAGTACAAATGAACAAAAACACGAGCACCAAATAACACATACCACAGGGAGACTCTGGAAGATACTGGAAAGCTCAGGAAATAACACAGGTGAGTAACACAGGATTAAAAATGGACAGAATGGACAAAGACTGCATGTAGCACAGAGGCATAAAATACCAACAAAACTAACCAGGGGATGAGGTGCAGGTCGAGTGAGGTAAAAAGAAAGGTGAGTGAAACTCTGAGTCTGGACCCCCCTGTGGCCCCCCTGACAGGGAGTCTTCATTAATAATACAATGACAGATTTCTTGCAATGATTTTGTTCTGAAGGGAAAAGCAGAAATAAAGTGTCTCAGCAGTTTACTACCCAATCAAAATTGCGGAAATTGTAAACACTGCTTTGTCTCAATGAGGGATTTATCCTTTTTTCCGGGTTGCATGTGCCCCCTAACAAAAAAGCCGGCCCCAACCTGGCCCCCCTATTAAAACTGGTCTAGAACCGCCACTGTATGGGTGATGGGCTGGGAAAGTTGTAGAACACTGGAAGGAGGGAAAGGTTAATAAGGGACATACAGAGCAAGTGTGGAGAGAAAGCAGACTGATGAGGACGGCCAGAAAACAGGAGAGAAAATCACACAATAGGAGGAAATGAAAACAAGCACATGACACATGGGGGCACAATAACAAAATAAAACAGGAAACATGAAAGAGATAAGCATGACAAGGTCATGCTCCAAAGCAAATTTGATTCACACAATTTTTCTTTAATAACCTGATTGATAGTTCAAGTTTCTGTATATATATATTTACAAAATTTATAATGGAAACTTAGACTTTTAAATTCATTATTGAACTTGAGGTTCAAATGTGTGTGGGTCAGTGTTGCCAGATGTTAAGCTATTGTAGCAGAGGCTTAAAAAAAAAAAAAAAATGTCATTTGGGGAAGATTCTTCTACCTGAGTCATAACCACGTGAATAAATGGGGGTAAATGTGTAATAATACAGAACATGTATTCAAATAAGTTTTCAAATAGGCCTACAGATCTCCCCAAATACTTTTTAAACAAACTGATGTATCGATGTTGGTGGAAGGGATGTATAATACCCCCATGACTCTAACAGTTTTCAATAGCTTACTATTACAAAATTAGAAAACAGGTAAGCATGACTGGATCATATTGTGCATGAACAGTAAAGGCCATAAACTGGGCCAGTTCAATAAATAACCATGCTTACCGGTGCATTCAGTACAACTCGACTTGAACCAAACATACACTAGTGAGGAACGTTAGTAAAAGTAAGAGTAAAGGTAGCTAAAATATAAAGTGTCACAAAATTTAGCAAATTAACGTACATTATGGCTTTTTGCCATTATTGATTGTACAGAGGAAAAAAAAATTACAAATACAATAATTTTGGACATCTACCAACACTGCTTTGGCTTGGCAGAGGAAGACATTGGCAGCTGAAGTAGGTGTCCAACAGGCTTATACTGTCAAGACTGGGCAAAATGAGGACTCAGATGCAGACAGAGAATGGTTAATACAGGCTTTTATTCTGAAATTCTTCATATCTACTTCAGATAGAGTGATAACCAAACAGACTTTAAACTCTGAACTTGTCTGCTCAGACGAGGATCTAGCAACAAGGTCAAACATGGCACAAGGCAGAAAAACAATAAACAGAAAATTAAATGTTACACAAAATAAAATCACTCACAATGAGAAAAAGCAAACGGCTATAAACAGAAACTACGCTACACAGATCTAAGAAAACTACAAATCAAAAACACTCCAGAAGGAGGAAATACAACAGCACTATGAAATTAAACTAGCTTCTCAAAAGAACAAGCTGACCAAAAAACTTTAACAAATCAAAATCACTCTTCTTCAGAAGAATACAAAGAAAACAGAAATTCAAGCTTGGCAATACTTAACAAGGACTGTGGCAAGGCTGTGATTCAGGGCGGGAGATACACGACAAGAAGAAATACTCTGGCAATGAGACAGGGGAAGACACAGGCTATATACAGACCAGGAAAGGGAGCACAGGTGAGGACAATCAGGGATTAGGGGAGACGTCAGACCAGTGACACAAGAGGAAGGGCAAGTGACCTGAAACAAGAGGAGAGTTACTTTTCAAAATAAAACATGAAATCCACAAGACAGAAAACCCAAGACAGGACAGCCCTGGTGTGACATATACCAACAGTCAAGAAACCAGTGAGTGAGACTTTATCCAGCAGACAGCAACTGTTTTTAGCAAAAAACTCTGATAAAAATGATGTAAAGCACCTGCTCAGCACCAAACAATAGACAAAATAAGCACTGAGCTAGTCATGCATTTAGCAGCTTAACAATCCAAAAAGAGCTTAAAGGAGAGGGAGTATGGTCAAGTCACTTGAAACACAGGAGAGGGATAATAGTCTGCCCTGAGCAGCAGCAGCAGGATGTATCTCCCCATGGAGTCAAGCCACTGGTGATGGTGGTTGATGACTCCTCTGAGACGGATCGGCTGATGAAACGGTGAAGCTGGTGAATCTGCAAAGACTTGGCGGCAGAGCCAGCCCTGGGCATAGGCAGTATAGGCAAATGCTAGGGGCGCCGTCATCCGCGGGGGCGCCGAAAACGGGGGGAGAAAATAAATAAATGAATAAATAAATATAAGAATACATTTTTTATATATCAGTGCCATTACTACTATTATGTCGAAATATTATATAAGCCCACAGCAATATAACGTCATGGCAAGGACTATTACATAAAGAAGAAGCCTTTTTTCTGGGTTCTGGCTTGTTGCACTGTACCTGTCCTCTGTGAGGGGGGCGGGTCGAGAGGCCAGCTGCCTGAATCTGACCAGACTGAGACCCCAAGACCCAGAGAGAGATTTACTGATACTGTAGCAGAACCACAACATCCAAAGGACTGAAACCATCTGGCGCACAGTCAAGGAAAAGACGTAAAGAAGAGGAAGAAAAACATGAAGAAGATACAGGTACAGTAACGTCAATGTGATGAAGTGAATGAAATTAATAGTTTAATGATCGTTGTTGGAGAAGAGTGTTAGCTTGCTAGCTTACTTTGGATAATAATCAATAAATAGCTGAGTCGACGTGTGTTAATGTTACTCCACTTAAATTCATCAGGGACGTTTGGACAGTTAACGTTAGGCCTGTTCAGGTGTTTTTTACAGGTGTCATTCCTGCTTGTATGTCAGTTAAAATGCTATTAGTTTTCCATCCCCTTTGTAACAGAGTAGATGTAAGCCTTTGGTTTACTGTGTCACAGTTTATATTTGGTAAAGTTTACATCAGTGTTAAAGTGCAGTGAAAGTGTGTTAATACTCCACACCTTAGCTTTCCCATATCATTCATAGGCAAAATATATACACTGCACTTGCAGTCTGGTTAGACTAAATTGCATTGCAGTGACTGTTATAGCCAATTTTTGGTCCATGTGTGTATTTGTTTATTTTCTTTGTAATACCTGGATGCCACAGTAGATAGCGCACTGTGCTGTGGGGTGCAGGGAATTGATAAATTAAACATCAGGTAATTACTCAGCAGGTGTGCTGTTGACTGGGGGAAGCACACAGTTTTTGACCGTCGTTGTTGTAGTTTTTTGTTGCGTTGTGGCAAACGTAAGCCTTTTGTCTGAATTGCATTCAAGTGACAGAGTTAATGTAAGTGTGTGCATAGTTCGGCGGAGGTTGCTTGTTTGTTAAGAGCGCAAAGTATGAATAAACGTTTGGTGACTGCATATGATGCTCCAGTTCATTCATTCATTGGTCCATTTCATTGGACCCGGAAGACGACGCGTCAACTACTAAGTACCAATACAGCAGCCCCTCAGTGGCTTAGGTTCGTTTTGTTGTTTTTTAATTTGAGAAGACCAAGTCACTACAGTGACAATAAAGTTGAATGAATCTCATCACATTTTCATTATTAGTCTATATTGGTCTTATGTATGGCACACACCAATTTGTTTAGTTTTTTTTATTAAAATTTTTCTCTCTTCAGATGCACTTTTAACATATTTCACAAGCAGCCCAGTGACACAGCATCAGGAGCTCCTGTCCCTCTACCTCAGCACAGCAGAGTGACACAGCATCAGGACTAAAGGCTGACTGGACATCTCTTCTGACAAAGTGAGATGAGAGTTAGTTCACAGAGGACCATTTCAAATAAAAAAACAGTTACACATTTCCCAAAAACAAAGATGGGAGAGTGTCAACATGACTTTTGTAACAGTCTTGCTGAAAAAAATCAAAAGAAGCTGGCTGATGTACTCAGACAGAAATGATAGCTTGCACTGCTTCTGCTGCTAAATGTTTCCTCCAAAAGAATACAGACTTAATAAGGAAGGACTAAATGACTGGACAAATGCAAGCCACTTGCTGAAGTTTCATGAGGATAGCCGGGAGCACAATACCCACATGGCAACATGGAAGGAGTTGAAGGTCGTTTTGCATAACGGCTGACAATATATAAGCGAGAGATGGCACTTGCTGAGGCTGAGAGATAATATGTATGCACAATGCCTTATTTATATTGTATTTTTATCACTTGTTTCTTTCCTCAGCTTTTATTTGGTGTGATATTTTTTTACTTAAAATGAATAAAATCTTGAATATATACATGCAGTTTCTGTGTGAGTGTATGAAATTGATTGTGAAATTGACTGCGATGCAAAGGGGGCACCACCTAAGATTTTGCCTAGGGCACCAAATTACTCAGGGCCGGCACTGCTTGGTGGTGATGGGGAGGTGGAGGGCATACAGAACAGCGGCATGAATGAACTAGAGCTGATTCCCTCCTATCATTGTGTGAGCTCAATTTGATTGACAGTTGGTCAGACCTCCTGGCTGGGTGCTGGAGCTGACTGACCACTACCATATGGAGGCCTTTATCCCTGCACACTGAGTAGGACACACACTGCTGCCTCTGGACACCAATCTTTAACCCATTTTACACACTCTAACAAAGGAAGCGGACCCCCATGTATGCATATCACTGCACCAGAGAACAGCTCGGAATTTAACCAGCTCCTGGGGTCCAAAGTTAGGGCCAGTTGTTCCACATGACACTGACATTTATTAAGGAGACAAACTATGATTACATTTGGACAAATTGTTCTCCATAACATTTTTTTCAATTGCTTTCACAAGCGCCTACTTTTTCAAAACTCCTCAGACAGTCTGCACGACAAAGGTCAACGCGGATTAAACTGTGGATCACTTTTCATTGCTTAGACAGAAAGTGCATTCAGTGGTCACATCTCATGAAATTTTTTTCTTACTAAAATCAACCACCATTAAACCTCTTATTGCCATTTATTGCACATTTACTGCATTTTAACATCATAGAATTTTGTCAAAACTGTAAAATTGTGATAAGATTTGTGTAGCTATTTCACTAGAGCCTGACTGATATATCAGTTTGCCGATATCAACGGAAAATATGGAGCAGCAAGGAGCCCTAAGGGGCCCCTTTAACCTTACTCATTCTCATGTGTCATCTTAGTCATGAATTGATATCGATTGCTGCAGCTGTTATTAATTTCATCATTACTTATTAATGTTTTGCTTAAACTGTCCTATTGTTGTTACTGTGGTGCTATACAGATATATTTTCTTATTAGTGTGAACAACAAACACTGCACAAGTTCCACTCAGATTTGGACCATCCTCCTTCCTTCCTCCTCCTTCCTCTTCCTTCCCTTTCTGCCAGCTGAATAACCAGTGAAAGGTAAATTAGTTTATAATGACCCTGCACCATCCATACAAAACCTGATTAGACACGCAACCCTCTGCCTAATGAGCTGAAAAACGGCTGTGTGTGTGTGTGTGTGTGTGTGTGTGTGTGTTAGATGTCTGTATTTTGCTCCTTTAGTCACAGCTCTGTGTGGTATATCCTAACCCACATAGACACTGGTAACCATGTAAGCACACACACGCACAAACAAGAAAGTATATTTAATTGTACGACTGGTGTTGTACATGCAACCCAGTAATGTTATGAGCAGCAAAGCAAGTTATATAAAGTAGGTATTTGGTGGTAATGGTTCTGGAAGTTACAATCATATTTAATAGACGTAAATAAAAAAGCTGTGTACCAGGTTTATCGTAGGAGAGAACATATGACTTGATATGGACAAAAACTAGATGATGAAGAAGAAGACGGGGTCGACTATCACTGTCCTACCTACTGTATCTTTCTTACACATTGTCAGGCCTGGGCTAAAAGGAGGACTCAGATGCAGGGCAGAATCAAAATTCAACAGACTTTTATTCTGAAAATCGTTGGGCGTTCAAGGCAGAGAGACAAAAGAATAGGCTATCAAAACCTAACCTGACTGCACTTTCAGTAAGGCAAAAACAAAACAGCCAAAAAAATCAAAATCACTCCAAAAGGCGGAGGCAAGGCAGACACGCAACAATCCACGAGGGAAGGAAAAATCTAATAAATCAAAATCGCTCCACAAGGAAGGAAAACTAAGACTAGACACTAAGACAAAACACTGATCTAAGAAACTAAGAAAATGAAGCGCTCCAAAAGGAGGAGGAAAACAGAGGCTAAACTATCTACTCTGAGTATATCAAGAAAATAAGGCACTCCAAAATGGAGGAAAGCAAAAGGCTGACTATGAAAACCAAAACAAAAGGCACTATCAAAAATTACAAACAAATTTCACTCTTCTCGAGGCACAAGGAAAAACAGAACAAAAATCAACATGAACATTGAATACTTAACTAGGCGAGACTGTGACAAAGGGCTGGGGTGCACGCAAAAAAAAGAAAAAAGTAATTAATTATTTTTTTTCCATGTGTGAGCAATGATGATTCATATATTATCAAATGTACATACTTGTACAAAAAACAAACAAAAAAACCCCCCAACATCAAAGAGTGTAGTTTCCTACTGCCTCTCTGCTCGATATGTCAGAGCTCCGCTAGAAACGTGTGCAGTGCAGCCAACCGTGCAGTGCGCACTCAGCATCCAGGAGCTAGGAACAGGTGAAAGATGTCGCAAAAAAGGACTTACCCTTCAGGGGCAGAAAAACGAAAAAGGAAGAAAGATAAAAATGACAAGATAAAGGTATGTCTTAGTAACGTAACATTTGTTGATATTTTGTTCCAAATACGTTAGCCTATAATAGCAAATTTGCTAGCTAACATTATTTCAAAACGTCTGACTAGGTTAGATAGCTTACTATTCAAAAACTAACGTTTTTGTGTTTGTGTAATACTTTGAATAAGTTGATTTTCAGTGTATATACATTATTCTGGGTCGCTTTTTTGCATCAAAACAACGTTTTTGATAATACTGTTTGATAGCAAATGTTTAATAACTAAAGTTAATTACAAACGCAGTGACGTTTGCTAGCAATATGGTTTTGCATTAATTAATTTAGTTAGGGTTAGTTTGAGGTATGTTGTTTGCAATTGTTTGCTGCAGAGCACAGTAAATTATGCGAGTAAATAAACATATTCCTTTTACATCATCTCCCTTATATGCTCATATGTTATATGAAACTTCCCCAGGAGCACTGTTAAAATATTTTGGAGGAGGCATTGACTCAGCCCAGGGGCAATCCACCTCCTCAGGAGCAGCCAAGGCTGATGAATGAGGTGATCAAAAACTGTCACCATATATATTTAATTTCTAGTCAAATTATCTCATTAAGATATACTAATATAAGATATAATCATATGACAAGGGATATGTTTTTCATCTCAGGTCCATCTCTATCCTCTGCTCCCACTGTACCCACTGTCCTCTATGCAACCTCAGCTGTACCTGGTAAGTTAACAACAAAACAGCCTTTAATTGCTCAGTGCACTGCAGAACATACTGAGATGAATATTTTTTTTTAATATAAGATATAATCATATGACAAGGGACATGATTTTAGACAAATCCATATTATTTCAAAACTTCTTGTTCCACAGTCTGTTTTCTTGTTACAAGCTATAGCTGTACTTTTTTATTTGGGAAAATAAGCTGCATCATTTTCAAGTTTAATATGACTATAACATAGCTAGCTTGTTTTTCATCTTCGGTCCATCTCTATCCTCTGTGCCCGCTGTCCCTTTTGTGTCTTCTGCAACCTCAGCTGTACCTGGTAAGTTAACAACAAAACAGCCTTTATAATTGCTCAGTGTACTGCAGAATATTCTGAGATGAATAATTTTGTCCAAAGTATTATTTTAATTTCCCTATAGGTCCTTCATCTTTGGTCATCGAGATTGATTTGTCGTCATCAGCATCCAGTTAAAGGAGAACTTCGGTCGATTTCAACATGCAGCTTTATCGCTCAAGCTACCGTTGACTAGCCAGTGCCGAAAACGCGAACACTTTTGGTGCACCTCTTACAGAGCTCCTTGAACGGAGAGTTAGCATTGACAGCTAACAGCATGGGGTCAGAACTTTACACTGTGTTTTAAGCATCTTAACATGCTCCAAATCTCACCCCAAAAGGTATGCAGCATGAGCAGACACCTAAGAACACAGCACTGTAGCGTTTATGACTCACAATGAATAAAAAAGTGGTTAAAACAGTGTGTTTGTGCAAGCAGCTACATACCGTTTGTTGGCATCCGTGTTGTAGACCAAACTAGTCGATCCGTCGAGCGTGCGCTTAGGGAGTAAGCGCACGCTCGACGGATCGACTCTCTGTAAGAACGGATCTGCTCTCTGTAAGAACCATTAGCATGAGCAGACAAGCTAGCTCTCGGAGCAGAGCAAATAGACTCATAACAGGCTATTGTAAGGCTAATGGCTCATGACAGGCTGTAACATGAACATATATGTTATGAACAGAAAAACGAAAATGCTGGAATATGTTTCTGTCTGCAAAATTCAAGTTTCCGTGGCTGCCAGTGAGGGAGTAAGCGCACGCTCGACGGATCGACTAGTTTGGTCTACGACACGGATGCCAACAAACGGTATGTAGCTGCTTGCACAAACACACTGTTTTAACCACTTTTTTATTCATTGTGAGTCATAAACGCTACAGTGCTGTGTTCTTAGGTGTCTGCTCATGCTGCATACCTTTTGGGGTGAGATTTGGAGTATGTTAAGACGCTTAAAACACAGTGTAAAGTTCTGACCCCATGCTGTTAGCTGTCAATGCTAACTCTCCGTTCAAGGAGCCCTGTTAGGGGTGGACCAAAAGTGTTCACGTTTTCGGTACTGGCTAGTCAACGGTAGCTTGAGCGATAAAGCTGCATGTTGAAATCGACCGAAGTTCTCCTTTAATATTTTATTTATAAACCATTTGTGTTACCTTGTACCTAGTATTTGTCAGATTTTTTAAAATTTATTTCATTAAATACTGTCTGTTTTTCGTACATTTTGTGTTGCAGTTTATTTAAAAAAATAATAATAAAGCAGATTGTGTTTGCAGTAAACGATTAGTTTACATAATAATGACAATAATCATTATTATTGGCAGTAATAGAGGGCCCCAAAATAAAATTTTGCTTAGGGCCCCATGGAGGCTTGGGCCGGCCCTGGCTGCAGGACCGATGACTCTGGAGATTGGGAATGGACCCACAAATCTTGGCGCCAGCTTCTTTGAGGGCACACGAAGATGCAAGTCTTTTGCTGAAAGCCATACTCTTTGACTGGGTTGATAGTTGGGAGCAGGTCACCTCTTGCGGTCTGCTGCCTTTTTAACCCATTCTCCTTGACGGATCAGAATCTGTCAAGTGGCCGCCCAGATGTGGCGGCAGCGGCGAACCATGACATGGGCGGCGGGCACTGTTACCTCCAACTCGTTGACAGGAAAAACTGGAGGTTGGTTGCCAAAAACACAATGAAAAGGAGACAAACCAGTAGCAGAAGTAGGCAGAGAATTATGAGCATACTCAACCCAGACCAGGTGTTTGCTCCATGTGGAGGGATTCTGGGAGACCAGGCACCGGAGACCAGTTTCCATTTGCTGATTAAGGTGTTCAGTCTGGCCGTTCACCTCCGGGTGGTACCCCGAGGTCAGGCTGGCCGTAGCTCCGATGAGCCTGCAGAACTCCCTCCAGAACCGAGACACAAATTGGGGCCCCTGGTCAGATACGATGTCCTTGGGAAACCCGTGGACTCTGAAAACTTGGTTCATCATGACCTCTGCCATTTCCTTGGCAGAGGGCAGTTTGGGCAAGGCTATGAATCTAGCCATCTTAGAGAACCGGTCCACCACAGTAAGGACTGTGGTGTTGCCCTGAGATACCAGGGAGCCCCGTGACAAAGTCTAGTGAGATGTCTGACCACGGTCTGGAGGGGATAGGTAGCGGCTGCAAGAGACCCATGCGGGACCCGAAGGATGTCTTGTTTCTGGCGCAGACCCAACATGTCTTTATGTACTCCTGGACCTCCGGCTCCATAGATGGCCACCAGAACCTCCAGGAGATGGCGAACATAGTCCTCCGAACTCCCGGGTGGCATGAAAGCAGTGAGGCGTGGGCCCATTGAATCACCCGTGGGACAAACTATCGATTCTCAGGGCACCCACTAGGTGGCGGAGCCTCGCCATTGGTCTGCTTTACCTCATTTTCTATCTGCCAAGTCACCCCTCCTACCACACAGGTCAGTGGAGGGATGTTTTCAGGTTTTTTGGCAACAGGCTCGGGGTCAAACAGTCGAGACAGGGAATCAGGTTTTATGTTCCAGGACCCCGGCCTGTAGGAGAGAGAAAAGGAGAAACGGTTAAAAAAAAAGCGCCAACCTGGCCTGGCGAGAGTTGAGTCGTTTAGCTTTTTTAAGATACTCAAGATTTTTGTGGTCCGTCCATACAATGAATGGCTGGCTAGGTCCCTCCAGCCAGTGTCTCCACTCTTCCAATGCTACCTTTACTGGTAACAGCTCCCTGTTGCCCACGTCATAGTTCCTCTCTGCCCTGGACAGCCATCTTGACAGAAAGGCGCATGGATGCATCTTGCCGTCCTGTTCTGATCGTTGGGAGAGAACTGCCCCAACCCCTTCATTGGAAGTGTCCACCTCGACTACGAACTGCCGCTGTGGATCTGGCATGGTTAAAATAGGTGCTGAGGTGAAGCGTCGCTTGAGGGTCTGAAAGGCAGCTTCTGCTTCGGGCGACCACTGGAACTACACCTGTGAGGACGTGAGAGCATGGAGAGGGGCAGCTATTGCGCTAAAGCTTCTAATAAACCGCCTGTAAAAGTTAGCAAACCCAAGGAACTGCTGAACCTTCTTGCGTCTATCAGGTATGGGCCACTCAGCCACAGCGCTAACTTTAGCCGGATCCATCTGTACCTTTCCAGGGGCTACAATGAAGCCCAGGAAGGTGACAGTGTCGGCATGAAAGGCACTTTTCTCAGCTTTCACATAGAGTTGATGCTCTAGCAGTCGTTTCAGTACTTTAGTAACGTGAACTTGGTGTGTTTCGAGATCTGGGGAATAAATCAGAATGTCATCCAGGTATACATATACAAAATGGTCAAGGAAATCTCTCAAAACGTCATTGATCATGGCCTGAAAGACAGCAGGAGCGTTAGTGAGCCCAAAAGGCATGACCAGGTATTCATAGCAGAGTCCTGCACGGGTTCAGGTACCCGCGGTTACCCGACGGGTGACCCGCACAATTTGGATGAAACTGGTGAAAAATAATGTCCTGTGTCGTACACGGGTGCGGATCGGGTCGGACGCCTAGAAAGCACGGGTCGGGTTTTGCGATTGTCATTTTCATGGCGTCACGTGCAAAAAAAACAAAAAAACAAAAAAATCATTAGCGACACATCTACAAAAATAGGCCTGCATTTCAAAATGATAAACATGTATATTTCATATGTGCTCATTCATGCGTGCTTGCGCCCTCCCAGAACTCCCATTCCCCACGCTGGCTTACTTTCATTTTTAAAAATTGCGTCAGTCTAATTTTGCTTCAGGTGCGGGTCGGGCGTCGGTATCAATTTATAGCGGGTCGGCTCGGGGGCGGAATGTAATTTGCGCTACTGTCGGGAAACGGGTCGGCTGCGGTTTTAAGTATGACGGGTACGGGCGGGTGCGGGTTAAAATAAGACCCGTGCAGGACTCTGATTCATAGTGGCCACCTGGTGTATTAAATCCGGTCTTCCACTCGTCCCCCTCTCTTATGCGGATCAGATGGTAGGCGTTGCGTAGATTCAGCTAGGTGAAAATTTTGGCCTGTTGAAGCTGGTCAAAAACAGAAGACATAAGAGGTAGAGGATAGCGTTTTTTTATGGTGATGTCGTTGAGTGGTCAATGCATGGTCTTAGGGAGCCGTCCTTCGTGCCCATGAAGAAAAACCCCGCCCCTGCAGGAGATGACAAGGGCGAATCAAACCCGCCTTCAGTGAGGTCTCTATGTAATCCGTCATGGCCTCCTTTTCTGGCCGGTGGTGGTTTTCCGAAGGTGGTGGTAGCAGGAGGGTACTGAGCTCAGGTCCGGGAATTCGGCTTCTGTGGCAGAGTCAGTAAAATGCACGTTAAACATGGCAGCATTTTCTCCCGGAACAGAACATTCAATGCACTCCCCTGTACAATCCTCTCCCCACCTCCTGATCTTCCCAGATCTCCAGTCTATGTGAGGGTTGTGACGAAATAGCCATGGCTGTCCCAAAATCAGAGTATGGGCCGGTGACTTGAATAAATAAAAACTGAGGTGCTCTCTGTGGTCATCAATGCACAGCTGAATGGGTTCTGTGACGTGTGATGGAGAATAATTTTTCTCCATTAGGAGCTTTAGCTTCGATGAGTTTACCTAATAGCTTATAGCCTTTTTCGAACCGAGTTTGTCGGCTAGACTCCAGTCCATCATATTAGCATCGTGGAAAACTTTGACGTTCATGAGTGTACGAGAAACAGCGTCTGAAGCTCTGAGCTGACTCACTACCATGGTTTTCTTGGCTGGGCAAACAGCGACGAGATGACCCGACTCCCCACAGTAGAAGCATCGACCCTCCTGTTGTCATTTGCGGCGCTCTTCTTGTGATAGCCGGGTTCTTCCCAGCTGCATGGGTTCCTCTTCTTCCTGGGGCTGGGAATGATGGTGCTGCTCCAGCGACGACCTGTGGTGAGGTGGCCAGTCCGGTGACATTCTCGCTATTGCAGTACGTCCTCTGCTGCATTGTTTTTACTTTGAGTTAAGAAAATGAGTGTAAAATGTTTTCCTTTGCTGATATTGTTTGAGTTCATTCTCTTTACTGATTAGTAGTTAACTACTTTTACATCTCCCAGCTGAAACTGTCACCTCTTGAGGTATAAAGCGGTATTAAAAGACTAGCCGTTAGCTGGTTAGCATGCTAACTTCAGTAGACATCTCTGCAGCATAGTCTTTAACAGAACGTCAACACTGTTCATCTCAGAGACATACATAGATAGATATGCGCAAAAAACTATGGAGCCCTGGAGGTGACAAGGATGTGTTTTTTTTTACTGACGTGCACAACTTACTCTCTAAATGCAGGTTAAATGCAGGCCTTTTATCATGGATTGAGACCATCTCATGATTTCAATTAATAAGTTATTAAAGTCTATTATTATTATTTTTATTATCATTATTATTATTATTATTATCATTATTATTATTATTATTGTGTAATGATATGATTAACAATGGATGCCAGTGCATATAGTATCATATTCATGTGAAAGTTGTTACAGAAAACCTAAATTTACTAAAATACCTTCAGTTTTCCACAACATTCTCACACAGGCAACATTCTCTCGGGTTTCACCGTGACACTAAACACGTTTGTTGTGTTCTGTTATTATATACAAGAGATATACTATTGCTACTTTATACCACAAGGTGGCATTGTTGTTTAAGGCTGGTCATAATTAACATGCTGTACTAGAGAGGTCAGAGTGCAACACAGTGGCAATTACTATGTGCGATCCGACGCTCCTACTGAGAACTGGCTTACAACATAAGTTGGTAAAGTAAACGGCACTTGTTCATGATTCCAGCGTCCCAGCATTATTGAGTTAACACCACAACGGTCACCTCATTTACTCAATCAAGCCAAGAGCCACCCTTCTTGGATGCGTGACTTACAATCTCGCGAGTGCGGCTTACTTATCTCACGTGCGTGACTTACTATCTTGCGAGTGCGACTGACTATCTTGTGCGCTCAAGTTTAAAAAAACACATCCATGTCACCTCCAGGGCTCCTTAAAAAAACAGTGAAGTACTATATACAATAAATGCTTAAGCAGTTATAAAATAAGATTAAATCCTGAGGTTAAATAAGATAAAATGCTGGGCTAAGTGGAACTTCAGGGGCAAGAAAAATAAGGTGCAAGCTTTTCTTTACAGAGATAATCATCTAAAGCGCAATAAAATATGTGTATTTCTGCGTGAGCATTGTAAAGTCTGATGGCACCAGGTAGGAATGATTTCCTGTGCCGTTTCTTTAGGCAGCAGGGTTGGATTAGTCTGTTGCTGAAGCTGCTCTCAAGCTTGTCCAGAGTTCTGTGGAAGGGGGTGAGAGAAATTGTCCATGATTGCCAGCAGGTTTGCCAGCATCCTGTCCTTCTACACCTCCTTCAGGGTGACAAGCTTAGAGCCAACAACACATGTTCACATTGGTGAAGTGAGATGTCTGCACAGAGCCTAAAGAATACTTAAAGACAACATCCACCAAGCCACAGTCTGTTCATTCTGCTGCCATCTGACAAAAGTTATAGAAGTATCTGCTGATGTTTGTTTTTTCTCATATGTAGCATAAAGGACAGTTAGCCTACAGTTCACCTGGCCGACAAGCTAAGCTAAAATGGTGGATGCTAATCAATGTCCTATTGCCAAGCACATGAAGAACATCTTCAGGAAACTCAAACCAAGTTAGAAAGCACAAATCCCTTTGTTGGTGCTAATATGGACAGTTACTGCTTTCAAGATAGTGTGGCCAACATACACAGCACAGATCCGTGCTTCTGTATGAATAATCACCAAATTTATGCCCCGCCGTTAAAGCTGCACAAAGGACTCTACCCCCAAATGTCAGCAGCCCAAATCATGTGCATGCCAGTTTCACTCTGCCCAGTAGAGAGTGAGGAAGACTACTATCCCAGAGAAAGAGTCCCCACCTTACTCCCTGGTCAGAATGATGGCACCACCCCATGGGAAGAGTTTCTGCACAGGTTTGAGAGCTGTGCTAAAGCTAATTACTGGTCAGAAAAGACAATGGCCATCCAGTTGAAATTCTGCATAGTTGGTACAGCAGGGGCAATCATCCACAGAAATCCCCCGTCCTCGCACTTGGATTACAGAGGAGATGGTGTCATGCCCTGGCCTAGGGTATACCAGAACATAACATAGCGATCTCTCCCTTTTTCCCACTCTCAAGAATAAACCACCAAAAACCAACGGATGCAGTCCAAAATAAGGGAATTTATTTACCCAAACGAAAATACTTCAGAGTGAGCAATACCTAAAACAATAAACAAAACAAGCTGGTTTTTAAATCTCACTTCCCTAAACCAAAAACAAAAGTCAACAAAAATACAGGTTTTCTTACCTCACTCCCTAACCAAAAACAGGAGAAAAAGGTGCACAAAGAAAAAGGCTACTCACCCTTACTAAACTGGACTGAAAAAGTAATTTAATAATATTTACAATATTTACAATATGTACAAAAGCGATACAGAATCTCTGCCGCAACCACAACGAACATCAATTTCACAAAGTCACTAATCATCCAGAGATCCGAGTGAGAGAGAGAGAGAGAGAGACACGCCAGGTCTGCTGCAGGCTCCACTTTTGAATGTTCCAGTCAGTTGGATTCCACCAATCAGCAGCCTCCAGGATTTAAACCAATCAGCAGCCTCCACCTGCACTGGTACATTTTGGACAGAAACAGAAACAGGGAACACAGCACTTCCTCTTAACATGGAGTGAGAAAACAAAACAGACAAAAGCAAACAAAAATAAATACAAATTATGACCCCCCCAGGGTCATAACAGATGGAGACTGCATACGGCCCTCCTTAGAGCAGCTGTTGTGGCTATTAAACTGAGACAGCGTGTCCACAAAGCAGGTGAAGCCCTTTATGTTTTAAGAGACAATATATATGAGAGTCATAATGAGTGTCAGTAGCTTACAGCAACAAGACTGAGACTAAGCAGGATGCCATAGGCGTTGAAGTTTTCACTAACACTGTAGGAGATGCAGCCATTGTACAGAAACTGTTAGAACAGCAGCCCCACACACTAACCCAAGCTTATGACATTGCCCGCTGCCATGAACCACAGGCAGCGTCATATGTTGCCAGGGGCATGCAGCATGACTGAGCGGAGGCCCCGTGTTGCTGTGATCAGGGAGGGAGCCGAGGAGGACCATTCCCAGCAGCCAGCTGGAAACCTAAGCCCCCTGACTCCACACATCCAGCATGCTTTTCCTGAACTGAACTACACACCACAGAAACAGATGGGCCACAAGGACATTAAATGGTAGGAGATCTGCTGTCATAACTACTCTGGACTGGGTCACAGGAGGAGAAACTGACCCTCACCAAAGAAAACCATCAGAGCCCAAGCTTTGACAGTCTCTGCCGAAACCCCAGAGCCTGCTGTGCCTTACCTTAAAGCTCAAGGTCAAGAGATGAGTATCAACCTGCTCGTGCATGAACTGGAAGTATGTGCTGTTTTGGACAATAGGGCACAGAAGAGTGTGTTGCCTCTGCGCCACTACAATGCTATTCACCCAGAGGTACGGCATCCACTCCAACTCTCAATTGAAGAGACGCTGCTTGATGTCGGGCCAGGCAACATATCTGTGCTGAAGCTTACGTTCCTGTTCAGATCAACAACCGCCAAGTGAGCATTCATGTCCTGGTCACTGACATAGATAGTGAGGAGGCTCTGCCAGGCCAGCCTTTCCTGACCCAAGCCCAAGCGCACCTTGATTTGGAAATCACCGCATTGTGCTGTTCAGTGAGGAAGTGCCCTATTTCCATTCAAGAAGCAAACCAAAGGCACATGCTGTGAGAGTAGCCCGAACTGTGGTTCTGGAGGCCGGACAGGAGAATCTGGTACGAGGCCAGACCCAATTCGTGGAACCAGTGGAAAGGGGGGTGATGCTGAGCCCCACCAAGGGCGTCGTTGAGAACACACCAAGTGCTGGTCGCCTGTTGAGCAGGCTAGAATGTAGACGCGGCTCTTGCAAGTGCCAAGACCTAATTCCTATGTCTTAAAGTAATTTAAACGTTGAACAACAAGTTGAAGCTGTTTTATGACTATAATGGCAGCTTAAAATACTCGAAACCAGTCGGCGAAGCAACAACGTAGCGGTCAGTCAGGCATGACCGCTGCGGCTAGCTCGGCTACCTCGGAGGCCTCGATTAGCAGCAATACCCTGTCACCAAAGATGCTCTCTGACTCGGTGGTCACTAGCTTGCGGGCCTCGCTAGCATCACATGACTAAAGGAGCTGGAGAAAGCTGGTGACTATACTGGCAACTGCACTACCGAGCTCCGCGCCACTGTGTCCCAACTTCAAGGTGGTATGAGGGAGCTGCAGGCAAAATGTGAAGACCTGGAAGGCCTTTCCAGGCGGAACAATTTGCAGCTCACTGGTGTTGAGGAAGGGCTGGAGAATGGTAAGTCTACGCAGTTTGTGTCCCAACTTTTGAAAGACATCCTTAGACTGAGTGAAGCCCCGCTGCTGGACATAGCCCACAGATCATTACGAGCAAAACCAAAACCTGTTGGTAGTTGGTAGTATAATAAGAGTAAATCGGGATTCACAAAAATTAAAACGGAAAAAACGGAATATGGGAAAAAATAAAACGGATTTTATAGGGCCCTACTTAAAGTGTACTTGAAAGGCCAGATAATTTCATATGTATCTTAAAAAAAAGAAAGCCAATCAAAAATTGTCTGACATTACTGCCCAAATTTCACAATTAAAACTGACATACACAGGATCACCCTCACCTGACTTATTGAAGGAGCTTCTACTTGAGAAAAATAAATTTGACACCTTATCAGCCAGTGCAGCAGAGAATATGCTCTGGATATTCCGACATACATATTACAAATTTGGCGACTAAAGCCAGTAAGATTCTTGCCCATCAACTTAAACAAGCGGCTGCCTAACAACTTATCACAAAGATTGAACCAGCTGACGGTTATACAGATGATAATAAAATAATAAATGATATGTTCAGGGATTTCTATAGTTCAGTCTATTCTTCTGCGCATGATTCTCGTCCCGTATTCGACAGTTTTTTAAAAATTTGAACATGCCCACTATTAGTGAAGAGTCCAAGAACATTTTAGAAAATCCTATTACTGCTGAGGAATTAAAACACTTCAGAGTGGCAATAGTCCGGGGCGGATGGGTTCCCATCTGAGTTCTTCCACCCACCTATTTCCTCACATGCTGAACATGTACAATGAGTCCCTTGAGTTAGGTGTACTACCTCAGTCATTAAGAGAGGCATCTATATCCTTAATCTTGAAAAAGAATAAGGATCCCAGTCATTGTGAATCTTACCGTCCAATCTCACTACTGAATGTAGATGTCAAGATTTTAGCCAAGATGTTAGCACTGAGATTAGAGAGGTTTTTACCCCAGATAATTTCACCTGACCAAACAGGATTTATAAAAATAGATTTTCATTTTTTAATATCAGGCGACTCTTAAATATTATTTATCATGATTCAGATCCACCACCCCAGAGCTTATTATGTCCATGGACGCTGATAGGCTGGAGTGGGGGTATTTGTTTTATGTGATAGATAATTTCGGCTTCAGTAAACAATATATTAAATGGATTAGACTATTATATACCAAGCCAATAGTATCGGTCTGTACTAATCGGATGTATTCTGAGCATTTTGCAGTTTCTCGTGGAACAAGGCAAGGCTGCCCCCTATCACCGTTACTTTTTGCTTTGGCCATAGAGCCTTTAGCAATTACAATAAGGCAGGACACTATAATGATTGGCCTATTCAGAAATGGGCTAGAGCAGGGGTCCCCAAACTTTTTTCGGTGGGGGCCACATCAACTTTCCCTTCTGTGGTGGGGGGCCAGTGTCAGTCTATAACAGGAAATGATATGGGCCAACTACCACAGTTCAGCTATTAAACACCAAGTCCTTACCACGGTACAGAACAATTACCCATTAATCTCAATGTCCCAATTCAAAATGTTGCACCATAACTCTATATGAAAAACAATATAAAGGGATCTACCATGTTAAATCAAGATTATTTAACATTTAATTTATTTTCATTAATTGTATATATTAGGAATTGAGGAAAACATCAATACTTATAGAGAAAATATAACACTGATAACATTGAATAAAAAAATGCAATACTGCCGTTACATGACCTTTCCTAAAAGTGTCTGTATTTTAACTTGGCATAGTTTTTATATAAATTACACAAAATATGATATGTTAACCTGTTTCGGCCATAAGCGGTCAAACTGACCGCACATCACTTCGCAGGGTTTCATTGTTCCATTTTTCGCACGGTTTGCTGCTTTCATTGTCTCTAACTGTGTTAGCGGTCTCCAGCTGTGCCTCTTTGTGAATTAACTTGTGAGTTCATAATTATTGTATTAAATAGCCTGGTTGGCACCATGGGCAAACAACAACGGGAGTTCCTCCTCCGTGAAACAGCTAGCGGAGCTGTTCGGTGCTTAAATGATGTGACTCTGACTGTGTGCTAGGGAAAGCCGAGGAAGAATGTCTGCATCCTGAGCACCTGCACACAGGTGTGGGCACATTTAGTGGGGCGAAGGCAACACCAGAGTCTGTGATGTACTACAACAACACCAAGTACGGCGTGGACGTCCCGGACCAGATGGCGAGGCCGTACTTGATCAAAGGCGGAAAGACGGCCAGTGGCGGTCTTCTATAACATCCTCGACCTGGCTGGGATCAATGCCCACATCTTATTCAAGGAGCACCAGCAGCAGGAGAGCCCGGAGGAAAGTCCTGCAGCAGCTCCATTCAGACATCTTTTACTAGCAGTCAGTCGCTAGTCAGTCAGCTCCTCAGTGTCAGAGCGAAAACTTTAACTTTTCTATGGTCTCGGCCCAAGATCGAGGCTGATACCAGTAGTGCTAAGCTCCTTTTCTTTCTCATTCTTGATGCATTGCTGTCTTTTAGAAATCGGCGGCTGCATTATATATTATTCTCACTTTGTTTGCATCGGTACCGGGATACTTGAAACGGCGGCTACGCTGATTAGCTCACGCCGCTAGGCTTAGTGCTACATCCATGCCTACCTTCACCATGGAGCCCTGTGGTGGGGGATCTCTAAACTCCACGCAGGGGTGCGATAGCTGTCTCCAGAAAACCCAGAAGATCGCTGAACTTGAGCGCCGGGTCTCCGATCTCTACTGGATACGAAATGAGGAAGTAATCAAATCAAATCAAATCAAATCAATTTTATTTATATAGCCCAAAATCACAATCACATTGCCTCAGTGGGCTTTACAATCTGTACAGTGAACAACATCCTCTGTCCTTAGACCCTCGATTCGAGTGAGGAAAAACTTCACATGTTGATGGAAAAAAAAACCTTTTAACAGGGTAAAAAAAAACAATGGAAGAAACCTCAGGAAGAGCCACAGAGGAGGGATCCCTCTTCCAGGACGGACAGACATGCAATAGATGTTGCGTGTACAGAAAAGAGCAACAATTCACAGTTTACAAGTTACATCAACAGAAGATCTGATACAAGTTATGCAATGTTAGTGGAACCAGGAGACGACCGAGCAGGACGAGGCATCGCCAAGTGGAGCCCGAGCCAGACGACCTCCTGTCCACCATGTTGACCTGGAAGAGGGCACGCCACACAACATAATTAGTAATAGACAGAGAGAGGCATCAAGATTTACAGAAATAAAGATATGAGGAGATAGTGAAGCAGAGGAGAGCAATGATCCAGCAGAGCCCGGGGTGTGACGATCCAGATCAGTCAGTATTTCAAGGCAGCAGGAGCCCGGAAATGGTAGATGGTCCCAGGGGGCCGTGGTCCATCAGAAGGGAGCCTGAAAGAAAGAGGGGAGGAGGAGAAAGAGAAGGAGGAGAGAGAAGAGGAGGGGAGGAGAAAGCTATAGAGAGTGACACAGCTTGCAGCTTGTGGGAACAGAAAACAAAAACAAAGGTTAGAGAAATGCAGTATTTATCAGAATAAACAGATTGTTTCTCGTCGGCAGCACAGTGTAACTCTAGTACTATAGGAACTCATTGAGACTGACACCGACCCACTGAAGAAGCTTACAGTTGATATCAGGGCTAATTAAAGGCTAAATCGAAGAAGTGAGTTTTGAGTTTAGATTTAAAGGCGTCAACAGAGCCAGATTGTCTGATGTCAGCTGGGAGGTTATTCCAGAGGAAAGGAGCCCGATAGGAAAAAGCCCTGCAGCCAGCTGACTTCTTTTTGATCCTGGGAACCATCAGGAGCCCTGAATTTTGAGAGCGTAATGCCCGAGTTGGAATATATGGTTTAATGAGATCTGACATGTACAACAGGGCAAGGCCGTGTACAGTTTTGTATGTCATCAGCAGCACCTTAAAGTCGGATCTTAGATGCACTGGGAGCCAGTGCAGAGATGCTAAGATTGGTGTAATATGATCAAATTTTCTTGTACGTGTTAAGACTCTGGCTGCAGCATTCTGAACCATTTGAAGACTTTTGGTGCTCTCGCGTGGAAGACCTGAAAATAAGGCATTGCCGTAATCAAGCCTAGACGAAACAAAGGCATGAATCAGGATCTCTGCATCCGCAGTGGACAGGAAGGACCTAATTTTAGCTATATTGCGCAGGTGGTAGAAGGCGATCTTGGTAATTTCTTTGATGTGCTGATCAAAGGAGAGTGTAGAATCAAAAGTAACACCTAGATTCTTGACAGTTGAGCTTTGAGAAATAACACAGTTGTCGAGAGTTACGGTCACCTGGTCAACATGGTGTCTCTGTCTGGCGGGGGCGATGACCAGCATCTCAGTTTTTTCCGAATTTAGGAGCAGGAAGTTTTCTGACATCCACTTCTTCACTGCATATAGGCAGGCCTCTAGCTTCGTGATTTGCGATTTGTCATCAGCTTTTAAGGGCACATACAGCTGAGTGTCGTCCGCATAGCAGTGGAAATGTATTCCATAGCTCCGAATAATTTGGCCGAGAGGTGAAATATATAAAGAGAAGAGCAAAGGGCCCAAGACAGAGCCCTGGGGAACTCCATACTTCACAGCAGTAAAAATTGATGACGTACCATTGTAGGAAACACATTGTGTTCTTTCGGACAGGTATGATTTTAGCCAGGCTAGGGCCAGGCCAGAGATGCCAAATTGACTTTCAAGTCTGTCTGACAGTATGCCATGATCTATAGTATCAAATGCAGCGCTGAGATCCAGTAACATGAGCACTGAGGTCGAGTTAGAGTCTAAGGTAAGTAGAATGTCAATTACCACTTTAGTAAGGGCGGTTTCGGTGGAGTGACAGGCTCTGAACACTGACTGAAAGGGTTCCATGAGATTATTATTGAATACTTATACTTATTATTAAGTACTCCTGGACTCCCTGGTCACAGTGGGCACTGGTCCTCCCGCTGGCTTGGCTGAGTTGGACTCCACCATCCCCGCCGCGGGCGCCAACTCCCGGGTTGGAAGAGTGTGGCTCCTGCTGCTGCACCTGCTGCTACACTGGCAGCGCCGATCACTGAAAACCGGTCCTCTCCACCTCTCCCCGGGGCTATTCCAGCGGCAGCAGCGCTAGCTCCAGCGGCAGCAGCTCCTGCTGCTACACCTTCTGCTACACCGGCAGCGCCGATCACCGGCACCCGGCCCTCTCCACCTCTCCACGGGGCTATTCCAGCGGCAGCAGCGGCATCTCCAGAGGCAGCAGTTCCTGCTGCTACACCTGCTGCTACACCAGCAGCGCCGATCACTGGCACCCGGCCCTCTCCAGCTCTCCCCGGGGCTATTCCAGCGGCAGCAGCGGCATCTCCTACAGTCCGGCAGCCACAACTGCAAGCTGGGGAACCGTGGGAATTGTTGGGAGCGAAGCCAAAGAGTTTTCCCGCCACTTCGCTGGTTTTCACTCCAAACCACAACCTTAGAATCAACAGTTCTACTCCGAGGCACGGGTCCTGGTATGTGGTGGATGGAAGGAGGCCTATGACCTGCTCGCCTCCAGCTGTCAAACAGGTATAACATCCTGAGTATGGAGGATTTTCCTCTGCTGCCTGAGATCACCGACAAAACGCCTCAGGCCGGTTTCCCTGGATCTGCAACTTCGAGTCTTTCGAGCCATTCAGGTCCCGCCCTGGGTGAAGTGCCTCCCTATACCACAGCTTCTGGTGCACCTTGCTCCGGTCCGGCCCAAAGAGCTCCAGCTGTCGCTGATCGGGCGGCTGTCCTGTCCACCGCGGGGAAGCGGCACCATAAGGGGAGGAAATCCTCCCCTTTCCATTGACGAAAGACGCTGACGGAGGCCATAAACAGGTACTCAGGAGGTTTCCGCCACCGGCAGCTGTCAGGGGAACAGCCTCCAAGGTCCAAGCACGCACCTCAGCAACGCACTGCCCCTCACCAGCTGGGAAACTCGCCCCACCCCCTGGCTGCTGACAGCTGTCAGTCTCAATCCCCCCGTCCACGCCTCCCTCCCGCAACGCTGATTGTGGGGGACTCAGTAATCAGAAAAGTTAATTTTTCCAACGCTATTACTCACTGTTTCCCTGGAGCCACAGTCCCGGTCATCTTGACAAATCTTCCGGAGCTGTTGCGCTCTCTCCCGCCCTCCATCAAACGAGTCATTGTTCACGTGGGAACAAATGACACAACCCGTTTGCAGTCTGAGCTGACCAAAAAATTATTCAATGACTTGTTTACTTTTCTAAAAAACTGTGGAAAGTCTGTTTTTGTTTCTGGTCCAATCCCCACGCTGTCTCGTGGAAGCGAGCGTTTCAGCAGGATCCTCGGCCTCCACACATGGCTTCAGTCTGCGTGTAGAGCGCACAATTTATACTTTATTGAAAATGTTTATCTTTTTTGGAACCGTCCCTCCTTCTTTAGAGACGACGGTCTCCATCCAAGTGGTCTAGGTAGCCGCTTTCTAGCTGCTAACCTGCGGCACGCAGGAGAAACCAATCCATTAAATTGACTACTCCCATTGTCCCCCCCCTGAAAAAGTAATAAACACCACCCCCCTTGCTCGTTCTCCCGATAGCCCGCATCAGTCTTCAACTCCCTCACCGGCTATGTTTCCTATTCAGACAGTTATCTCCGCCAGGTTTCCCCGTCGTCATTGTGATTGTGATGCAATCATAATACGGTTATAATGAGGTTATAGTTATTTGTAGTTGGTGTTATAATTACTTATACATGTTCATGATGTGTTGTAATAACAATTATAAACAGATTATAATGTTTTTTCTATAATGTTTTATAAGGGTTCGACCATCATAATGTATCATAAAGTATTCACTATTATTATATTTTATAACGTGATTATAATTTATTATAAGTATTATATCAAATAATAGCCGTATGAGAGTGTATAATGCTTAAACAGTGGTTATAAACCATTATAAGCGGTCATTGGATGCTTTAAGTAAAGTGAGGACATTCTGGTGGCATCCAATGACCTCTTATAATGGTTTATAACCACTGTTTAAGCATTATACACTCTCATACGGCTATTATTTGACATAACACTTATAATAAATTATAATCACGTTATAAAGTATGATAATAGTGATATAATGCGTTCACGAGAGATTAGTTATACTACTTTATGATACATGATGATGGTCGAACCCTTATAAAACATTATAAAAAACACATTATAATCTGTTTATAATTGTTATTACAACACATCATGAACATGTATAAGTAATTATAACACCAATTATAAATCATTATAACCTCATTATAGCCGTATTATGATTGCATCATAATGCGTTATAAGAGTGGGCTTCATAGAAAGTGTTACCGAAAGTTCTTATCATTGGGGATTTTAACCTTCATATTGATGATGGCAGCTGTAAAATGGCTGCTGATTTTCTATGTATCATAGACTCTTTTAACTTCACTCAGCATGTCTCTGAGCCTACTCATGTAAAGGGACACACACTGGACCTGGTCTTTTCAATTGGCCTGAATGTTGAACATGTGCATGTGGAGGATGTCCATATTAGTGATCACTACTGTGTTATCTTTAACTTGGAGTGTTCTGTCGACCCTCGACCCCCCAAAATTAAGGTTGAACGGCGGATCATAAGCCCTGATGCTGCAGAGAGATTCTCTGCCTTATTTGACCCAGCCAAATTGATTGGGTGTTATGATGTAGATGTCTTTATTCAAGCTTTTAATAGTCAGTGTTTAGAAATGTTAGATAAAGTGACTCCTAAAAAATCCAACCTTCTCTCCCATACCAAATCCTGTCCCTGGATAAGTGAATCTATCCAGAGTTTTAAAAGAAACTGCCGCAAGGTGGAGCGTCTATGGAAGTCCTCTAAACTTGAGGTTCATAGAGTTCACCTTAAAGAACTAAGGGCTTCTCTGAATGAACTACTGAAGAGTGCTAGAAAACAGTATTTCTCTCAGTTAATATCTTCCAGTAAGAGAAACCCCAAAATGTTGTTTGATACTATTAATTCCATTGTTTCCCCGGCTCTCCCGCAAGTTCCAGTGTTTTCTAAGGCAGAGAGTAATAATTTCCTCTATTTCTTTGTTGACAAAATCAAAGAAGTCAGAGCAAACCTTTCTCCACCAACTGGCTGTAACATTGGCAATGAACCTCCTCCCACCCAGACTTGGTCCTCTTTCGAACCTGTCTGTTTACATGACATCACCACTTTGCTAAACAAAATGAAACCCTCCTCCTGCCCAGTTGATGTTCTCCCTACTGTGTTGTTCAAAAACGTTTTTGACACTACTGGCCCTTGTATCACAGAGGTACTAAATACCTCACTGCAAACTGGTGTGGTTCCCAGCTTCTTTAAACATGCAGTTGAACCAATACTTAAAAAAGACTGGCTTGGATCCTCTCCAGCCCAAGAATTGCAGGCCTATTTCCAAACTACCATTTCTGTCAAAAATCTTAGAAAAAATTGTGGCACAACTTATTGCTTTTTTAGATAAAAATGACCTCTATGATCAATTTCAGTCTGGCTTCCGTAAAAACCACTCGACAGAAACAACACTTCTTAAAGTATCAAATGACATTTTTATGGCAGCAGACTCAGGCGAATGCACAGTCCTGGTACTATTAGACCTTTTGGCTGCATTTGATAGTATTGATCATAATATTTTGATAAACAGACTGCATAACCTGGTTGGCTTGTCCGGTGCCGCGCTAAAATGGTTTACTTCCTACCTCTCTGGCAGAAGCTTCAGTGTTTATGCAAACCAAGTCATGTCAGACACTACTAAATTGTTATGTAGAGTTCCTCAGGGTTCAGTCTTGGGCCCTATACTTTTTCTAATATACATGCTCCCACTTGGACAACTAATTAGAAAGTTCAGCAATGTGTCTTACCATCTGTATGCTGACGACATCCAGTTGTACTGCTCTTTTAAAATGTCTGAAACTGACAAACTGACCTCCTTATTAACTTGCCTCAACTGTATTAATGAGTGGTTAAACGATAACTATTTGCAGTTAAACTCGGAAAAGACTGAAACTTTAATTATTGCCCCTGAAGGCAGTGTTCCTTTTATAAAGCAGCACATTGGTGCCCTAGGTTCATCAGTTAAACAGAACCTTAGAAATCTGGGAGTTGTGTTTGATCCAGCAATGTATTTGGAGCACCACTCCAAAAAACTGATCAAGAACTGTTTCTTCCAACTGCGGAATATCTCAAAAATTAGAACAATTGTATCTAGGCCTGAACTGGAGATGATTGTGCATGCTTTTATTTCGTCTTGACTGGACTATTGTAATAGCCTTTTTACATGTTTTAATAAGAAAGTGCTGGAACGTCTCCAAACCGTCCAGAATGCTGCTGCAAGACTTTTAACTCACACAAATAAAAGAGCACATATCACACCGGTTTTAGCCTCGCTCCACTGGTTGCCAGTTCATTTTAGAACCCATTTTAAAATTTAGAGCCCTGCATGGACAAGCCCCCTGCTACATCTCTGACCTGATCCAACTCCACACTACCTCTCGTAGTCTCAGGTCATCAGGCCAAATGCTGCTAGTGGTCCCTCACACTCATTTTAAGACTAGAGGGGACCGATCTTTTCAAGCGGTTGCACCTAGGCTTTGGAATAACTTGCCTTTCTCTGTACGCTGCTTGAACTCAGTCGATTCTTTTAAAAAGCACCTAAAGACGATTTTATTTGAGCGGGCGTATAGTTTGAATTAGGGTTTTAGAGCTGAAAGATTTCCTTTCTTGGTGCTGTTGGTTTGTTGCTTTTTTATTGTTCTCCTCTTCTATTTATTGTGTTTTATTTGCCATTGCTTTTATTTGTTGTATTTTATTTGTGAAGCACTTTGTGATTTCTATCTGTGAAAATTGCTATATAAATAAAGATTACTTACTTACTTACTTACTGGCAGAGGAGCTGAGGGCAGAATACATGAAGGGGAAAGGGTATGGAGCTAGAACGGTGACATTGAAAACAAAACCAGTACTGAAAAAAGAAACATTGTCATTGAAACATTTGTATTGAAAACAGTTGTATTGGCATTGAAACAAGTATTGGCACTGAAAAAAGAAAGTAATTCAAATAATTCAAATGCGAAAATCTTATCATTTCATTTTATTGGGATTTTTTTGTATTTTTCAATGACAATCTTCAGATTTTTTCATCATGTCACTTTTTTTTCAGTGACAGATTTTTTTACAATGTCAGTTTTTTTTCAGTGTCACTGATTTCAGTTTCAACTTTCTGTCACTGTTTTGGCGTCGAGAGGGAGGGGCCTGAGGGGAAGGGCAAGTAGAGCGTGGTTTGCATATCATTTGAGAAGGTAATGGCAGCAGCCTGCGGGAAGGCGGGGCTGGATGGTCCAGCCACAATACAGTTGTAGCCGGCCGTCTCTGGGCAACACAGAGTCCAACTACCTTGCAGACTTTTCTTCAAGCTCTCTCCTGATGTGTCCAAGTCTCTGTGTATCTGGTTCTGTCCCGGAGCTCCGGAGCCCCGCTCCTATATGCGTATGGAGTGTGGTAGTAGTACCGGGGCGCCGAGCACGGAGCATTAGCCCCAGTTAGCACAACAGTAGAACAGCCTGTCGCTCCGAGCTGGGGCTGCAGCGCCGACTGCAGCGTTCTGGGGTCCGTTTCACAAAGCAGGTTTAGTGAAAACTCTGAGTCTGTTAATGCTGAAATGAGGGAAACTCTGAGTTTTCCGTTTCACAAAGGGAGGTAAGTCAAACCAGAGAAAGAGGGGTAACTCTAGCCTGTTTCACAGAGAGAGGTAACTTGAGCTCTCGGTCAGTTACCATGGTAACATACTCTCTGAACCTAACCTGGTCGGGACCAGGTTTTTCTAAACAAACCTCGAGTTTCTCTCTGTCTCCGCCCTAATTCAGCCACACACGGTATTTGATTTCCCCATTCATTCAGTCAGCAGGCGAGTTTTGGCGTAGTATAGTTCTCATTGATCATTGCAAAAATCAGTCAGTAGGCCTACATTAAAAGTTATATTAGGTGGCGACTATTTTCACTACCATGGCATGTCCTTTTGATAATGATCCCGTGGATGAAGGTGCAGCATTACTGCGCAGAGAATTAAATATTCGTCGGGAGATGATTATCAGACCGCGCATAGATGTTCTTGCATTTCCAGACAATTATTTTTTTGAGCGGTACCGTTTCACGTCACAGTCCATCATTTACATACACAACCTGATCCGTCCTTACATTTCCAACATTACCAACCGAAGTCATGCTCTCACATCCCAGCAGATATTGTGTGTTGCGCTGCGTTTTTTTGCAAATGGGAGTTTTTTTATACAACGTCGGAGATGCAGAGCACTTGAGCAAGGCAACTGTATGCAGAGCGGTCAGAAAAGTGTGCCTCGCCCTGAAACGGCTACTACCCATTTTTATCATTTTCAGCTCCTCTGCCTCCGTTAGAGGTGGCGGTGCTGGGCCACCACCCGTTTTACGGGCATCTGCTTTCTTTCCTTTGGCTGAGTAGAAGTCTGTGTTAGTTTAAATAGGCTTAATTATTTAACAGAACATGATATAGATGAGAAGACATTTATGTGTGATAAAACAGCATTATGTTGGGGATAAAACAACTGTACAGTCAAACAGCCACTTAATATTTACTTTACAATGTAAACATGATCAAAATGAGGTACCCCCATGAGATTATGCCGAGGTCTAATGTTTTTATGTTTCATCTTAAACTGCAGCCAAGTGCGCTTCTCCCCCTCAGGTTTGCACCTAAATGAAATGAATTAATAGGCTACCACTCAAGCAGTTTCCCCCTGTAATATTATACAGGATTGCAAAGGACTAGGCTACATTTAAACTTACGCATTAACCCGAGCACCAATGTTCTCCCACACCGTTTCCCTCTCTTTTGCTGCTGCAGCGGTGTTACACTTTCTTTTAAAAACGTGCTCAAACTCACCGTATGAGCGCATTAATATTTCCAATTTCAGTGGGGTGAAAAACGTAGCCCTCCCCTTCCCTGTTGCCATGGTGACTCGTCGAATCGGGGCTCCATTGATGCTGTCTTTTTATACTTGTGGTGCACGTGCTTAACTCCAGGATAAACTACTCCGAGTTGATCAAACTAACTCAAATCAGCTGTTCTGGAACCGAAAACTCAGAGTTTCCTATCTCAGAGTAGATCAACTCAGAGTTCAGGGTTAGACTCAGAGTTTGTTGAACCTGCTTTGTGAAACGGACCCCAGGTCTGCTCCCCGAGCTCTGTGCCACCGCACCGCTACCAGAGCTCCCCTATAAACTCAGTTCATGTGAATAATATCACTATTCCTACAATGACTCCTTTGAGTCAAAGCAAATAAACTCAACAAGTCAGTGTGCGGGGAAAGTCAGCTGTGATTGTGCTACTGTGGTTCATTGTAAAGAACAACAGACCACTGTAATCAAGTAACAGATACATATTTTCATAACTGACTGACTTTTCTCCAAGCACTCTCTTTTATTGTCCGGTCTCTGTATGCGTGTGCAGCGGTACGGTGGCAAAGAGCTCGGGGAGCAGACGAAGCGCTGCTGTCGGCGAGGCAGCCCCGGCTCGGAACAACACAACTGGGGTTAATGCTCGTTAGCTCCGTACTACTACCACACTCCATACGCATATAGAGACCAGAGCTCAGGAGCTCCAGTCTCCGGTAGCGGTAGGTGGCACAGAGCTCGGGGAGCAGACCAGAGCGCTGCTGCCGGCGCTGCAGCCCTGGCTCGGGACAACAGACTGTTCTACTGTTGTGCTAACTGGGGCTAATGCTCCGTGCTTGGCGCCCCGGTACTACTACCAGTGTTGGGAAGATTACTTTGGAAATGTAGTTGGTTACAATTACAAGTTACCCTGTTGAAAATGTAATAGTAGTGTAACTATTTCAGTTACTTTCTCAAAGTAATGTAACTAATTACATTTGATTACATTTTGATTACTTTTCTTAATTTTGAATGAAATCTCTCAACTGCTAACCATTTTCACATTTTAAGACCTATAGTGTGATAAACCTTTCAGTTCAAAGGTTTAACCATATATTATGAGTCTGACATTAGGCCTGTACTGCGAAGGAGGCTCACTTGAACTGAGGAGAGTGCAGCATGAACTCAGGGATATGCTGAGGGCCTGTAAAGATGCCTACAGGAGGAAGCTGGAGGCCAAACTCCAGCAGAACAATGTGAGGGATGTGTGGACTGGTATGAAGCAGATCACTGGGTGTAAGGTGAGCGGCAGACAGTCATCGGGCAGCCTGGAGAGGGCAAACGAGCTGAACAGATTCTTCAATAGGTTCAGCTCACAGCATTCTGTCGTCTCCCTGACACCTCCAGACCCCCACACACCCTCACTGCCCCAAATGCTTCCTCCCCTCCCCCCTCACTCCCCTGCTGTGAGCTCTCCTGTGCAGCACCTCTCCTCCTCCTCCTCTTCCACCTCCTCCTCCTCCACCTTCACCTCCTGCTCCACCTCCTCGTCCTCCACTGAAGACACCAGCAGTCTCCCCCGCATGACTGTGACTGCAGGCCAGGTTAGGAGACAGCTGGAGAGACTCCACCAGCAGAAGGCTGCAGGCCCCAACAACTCGGCTGTTGTTGGGTGTATAAGTGAGGGACAGGAGGAGGAGTACAGGGCACTGGTAGACAACTTTGTGGAGTGGACTGGACAGAATCACCTGCGGCTGAACATCAACAAGACCAGAGAGATGGTGATAGATTTCAGGAAGAAGAGGAAGACGGCTTTCCAACCTCTGTGCATTCTGGGAAAGGATGTGGAGGTGGTCGAGGATTACAAGTACCTGGGTGTTACCATCAACCACAGACTGGACTGGAGATCTAACACTGAAGCTGTTTACAAGAAGGGGATGAGCAGACTTTACTTCCTGAGGAAGCTGAGATCCTTCAATGCGTGCAGCAAGATGTTGGAGATCTTTTATCAGTCTGTGGTGGCCAGTGTACTTTTCTTTGCTGTGGTTTGTTGGGGAAGCAGCATCAGAGCCAGCGACACCAACAGACTCAACAAACTGATCAGGAAGGCTGGCTCTGTGATTGGCTGCAAACAGGACACTCTGGAGGCTGTGGTGGAGAGGAGGACACTGAAAAAACTGTTATCCATCATGGATAATCCTCTCCACCCTCTCCAACTCACACTGGTCAGACAGCGGAGCACCTTCTCCGGAAGGCTGCTTCAGCTTCGCTGTCGTAGCAATAGATACAGGAAATCTTTCCTGCCACAATCCATCACTTTATTTAACAACTCTCTCACCTCTGCCTGACAGAGAACTCTGGTCTCTCTACTGTTTTGTTGTATATATTATTATTGTTATAGTATATTTTGCATATTTTGTTTTCTTGTATATATTATTATTGTTTACTGTTTATAGCACACTGTGCACTGTATATATACACTATGTATATATTGGATTCTGTTTATGTTATGTATGAAATGTTTTATTTGCGGACCCACTACTGCTGTAACAAAATAATTTCCCAGTCTGGGATCATTAAAGTAATTTCTATCTATCTATCTATCTATCTATCTATCTATCTATCTATCTATCTATCTATCTATCTATCTATCTATCTATCTATCTATCTATCTATCTATCTATCTATCTTCCTCACTAAATGGAGCGACAACGGGCTGATTTCAGCCATGAGGACCAGGTTGTTTTAATGGAGAGAGTATGAGCGATACAAAAAAGCCTGATCACAGCCTGAAGCAACATTGTTGCTGCAAATATGACAAGAGGAGGTTGATTTTAATTTCTGACAGCTCTACATTGAGCTGCTTTTAAATATGAAGCTTTAGAGCAACAACAACTGTTGTTTTAAACAGTTTTATATTGTTTTCATATATTTCAATGATCGCATTTATAAAATGCCAGTGTGTGTTTTATTGAAAATAGGTTACAGTGGGTTTTTAGGTGCTGTAGCTACAAGCAAATCTCATGTTGTCTCTGTACAAAGACCTTTTTAAATGTGAGAAAACAGAGTAGACCTACTCAAGATTTGCTTTTGGGCAACACATAACTGGCGAAATAATTAATTTATTCATGGCCACATTAAGTTAAATTATCTGTCCTGCTGCGAGCGCACAACTTCTTTCAGTGGTGACTGACTGTATATAAAAGCAAATAGGCTATAGCCTACACTGTAAATAATTTCTGTAAATTTAAGGCAGAATTTCAACAGTATTAAGGTGTTTTTTCAATATACAGTGCTTTACTGTTAATATTACAGAAAATCAGGGAAATTACAGTTAAATTTACTGTTTTTTAACGGAACTCTAATGTATTCCTATAATACAGCACTTTACCGTTAAAATGTCTTAGATAACAGTATCATGCATTATTTTTGGCATTCTGGGAAAAGCATTGCCTGAGCTGCACATGTAAAGCAAGTTACCTGCCATACCTGATCCATCTCCATCTTACTAATTATTTGGTGAGTAGCAACTTTATTCGATTGTTTTATATTACATATTATATTATTGTTTGATTTGATTAGTTTTGTTTGCATTGATGATTACAGCATATGCACATGCTAGAATGATTTTGGTTAGCAGCTAGCTAAATTTTCAAAGATGATAATCAAACAACACAAGGAGCACATTTTAATTTCTACAAAGTTAACGTTTGTTGACACCTGCATTTTGTCAGTGAATTCATGAAATTCAGTTCTTTACTGGTTTTTTTACAGTTCACACTGAATTTTTTATTTACAGTACAAAACTGTAAATTTCAGGGAAAGTAAAAAGATGTTAATTTTACAGTAACATAATGGCAAGCCAGCTGCCAGTTCTTTACTGTTTTTTTACAGGAAAATTTCTAAGAGTGTAATAAATGACCTCCTGACACCAGTCGGGTCAACAGCTGAGCAGCGTATCCCCTCAGCTGAACATCTGTAGACGGAGACGCTCAGAGAGAAAGTCAACAGCAGTGGATCAGCGCGATCTCTCCCTCCGTACAAATGCTATGTTCTGATCCAGCTCCACTGGACTTTCAAAGTAAAGGTGACGCCAGCTGTAAATGAGTTAAATAGTGAAACAGTTGATTTTATGATTAAACTCTGAACAGAACCTGGTCGGGACCAGGTTATGAGCTAAGCATAAGTTACCATGGTGATCTAGCCGGGTTAAAAGAGAGCCACATCTGTAATTCAGGGAAGCCTGGCTTCTGTCTGTTTGAAGTGTTTTTTGTATTTCCAGCCCAGGAACATCTTGTACACCGCCGACACTGTTGCTGCTGATTCTGACTGCCGCCGTACGGGTTGTCGGTTGAGTCGAGTGGCACATGACTAGAGAGAGCCAATCACAAGCGTCAGTTTTGGGAGGAGGATGTTGATATGAAAAAAACTAAAAACAAACATGAATCCAGGGGTGCGAAAAACTATTTGATAAATCCGAGCTTTTGCGGCGATTTTTCACATCTCTATGCCCAGGGTCCTCTCCATCCTTGAGAATTTCGGTAAAATCTCAGGGTATAAGATAAACCTTCAGAAAAGTGAGGTATTCCCTTCTCTTCAAATGTAACTTAAGTTGTAATCATTGAAATTTCCAAAAGCAACTGTAATTTAATTACATATTTTCTCCCAGACATACATTTATTCTTTCCCGTTACATAGCTAGATATGATTATCGAGAGCTCTCTCTCTCTCGCTCTTGCTATGGCGTCTTGGGACGAGGATGGTGCCCGACACTGCAGCACGTTGTCAAGCTCTATAGGAAATGCAATTTTTTAAAAATAGGCACGTTTAGAGAGATTGTTTGGGATTGTTAAGCGGGCCAATCCGGTTGTTTAGGCGGACCGGATGTGGCCCGCGGGCCGTAGTTTGGGGACCCCTGGGCTAGAGCAAAGAATTTCACTCTATGAGGATGATATGATACTGTATGTTTCGCACCCGGACATCTCTATGCCCAGGGTCCTCTCCATCCTTGAGAATTTCGGTAAAATCTCAGGGTATAAGATAAACCTTCAGAAAAGTGAGGTGTTCCCTATTAATTCCCTAGCCCGCACTTATCCCTTTCACACACTTTCCTTTAAGGTTACTCAGTTTACATATTTAGTGGTACAAATTACAAACAGTATAGGCAGACTCTTAAAGGAAAATTTCAACCCACTATTAACTAAGGTAGAGCAGAATCTTAAACATTGGATGCCTCTGCATCTGTCACTTGCTGGTAGAATAAATGCTATTAAAATGAATGTGTTGCCCAAATTTTGCTATCTTTTTCAATGTCTCCCGGTGTATATCTCCATGTCATTCTTTAAGCACCTAGACACACTTATATCCCACTTCATTTGGAACAATAAAAGTCCACGATTGAGCAGAGCCTATTTACACCGTCCAAAGGTGCTAGGTGGGATGCCTCTGCCCAATTTTCAGTTATATTATTGGGCTGCTAATATTCGACCTATTCTCCATTGGTTATATGAGGATCCAGGTGCCAACGCCCCCTCATGGTGCATTCTTGAAGCTAGATCCTGTGCTCCGTCCACATTGTCAGCACTAATCTATGCACCTCTAGCCTCAGACACTGCCCCGTATACAAGAAATATTTTGGTCAAAACAACACTTAGAATATGGAGGCAGGTCTGCTGGCACTATTGATGGCATAGTTTCTCATTGAAATCCCCAATCCACGCTAATCACATGTTCCCCCCCTCGCTTCAGGACAGTGTGTTTCTGCAGTGGCATGATAGGGGACTGCGCAATCAGCATGACCTTTTTATAGATGGTTTCTTTGCCTCTTTTCAGCAATTGCACACTAACTTTCTTATCCCACATACACATTTCTTTCGATACTTACAGTTGGGTGATTTCATGCGTAAACAGCTGCCTCAATTTCCAGAAATTCCCCCAAGCTCTGACATTGACTCTTTATTGGCGCTTGTCCAGTCGTTTGAAGGTATAATATCTAACCTGTATAGTACACTTTCATCCCAAAAAAACCCAGTCCCTTGCCACTATTAGACATAAATGGGAGCAGGATATAGGTGAGATCATACATGATGAAACCTGGGATGCAATATTAAAAAGAGTCCACACCTCCTCTATCTGTGCAAGGCATGGACTATTACAATGTAAACTAGAACTGCAAGCAGTTAGGAACGGGGGCCAAGCCCCCCCGTGCAACTCGGACCCTGCGCACCGCAGGAAGTTGGCTCAAAAGATGACGAGCTCGGGGCAAAAGTGAAGACACAGGCCAATGTCTGAGCCGTGGTATTCGCTGTGATGGGAAGTGTACTGGAGGTGCAAAAGGCTGAATGTGTGCCGATTTGGATTTGTTGTACTAAGCCACGCCCACATTGACCAGTCATGACCACCTTCAAGATATGGCGTCAGGATTGGCCCTACATCATACTGACCAAATTTCGTAAAAATCGGTGTAGCCGTTCAAGAGATACAAACTTTCCATCTTTTCAGCACCCCCTAGTGGCCAAAATTTGTCAAATTCAGCTCATCCCTCATGGCAAGCAAGGATCTCAAATTTGGTGTTAATAGCATTTAGTTTGGACGAGATATCAAGCAGTTAAAATTTTTATAGCTAGCTACCGAAATTTGTTAGTTAATAATTTGCGCATTTTTTGACCGAGCAAAACTGTTTTGATAAATTTAGATCAGGTCCAGCTTAAGAGTGTCCGTGCCAAGTTTCACGCAGATCGGACAAAATCCCAAGGAGGAGAAAAAGTAGGTTTTCCAGTTTTTGCGATTTTGGCAAAAAAAAATTCTAGGCGGAAGTGGGCGTGGCCAATCGCAAAGTGATTCAGCTCCATTCAGGGAATGTTGGGATACAAGGTTTTTGAATGTGCGACATACGGTGTGGGAGTTATAGCAACAACGTGTTGGCCCAGGTTATAGCGCCCCCTGCAGGCGGATATATGTAGTTTTTTGTGTCTGAGATATTCGCAGGATTTGCACCGCCCTCCCTTGCACGGTTTAGCACCACTTTTAGCCAGAGAAAAATAAAAATAAAAATCTTTACAATTACAATAGGGTTCCTAGCACCGCTGGTCCTAGGAAACGCATATGCTTGCATACGCGTTCCCTCGGCCCCTCAGGCTTGGCCCCCTAAATATTGCATCGGGCACACTGGACCAAATAGAAGCTATCAGAGAGATTCCCAGACATAGATCCAGCGTGCAATCATTGTAAAATGATCCTTTCGTCTTATTTGCACACTTTTTGGAGCTGCTCCAAGCTGACGACTTACTGGACTTTCGGTGTTTAAAACTCTTTCGGAGGTCCTAGAGGTGCCTATAGCCCCCTGCCCTGTCATAGCCCCTTTTGGAGTAACCTCTATTGTTTACAGTTTGAACAGATCTCAGTGTGACTTTTTGGCTTACTGTACATGGCTAGCCTGCCGCCTAATCCTTATGAAATGGAAAGATACCATTCCTCCATCGTACACAATGGATCAGGAGTATTTTATTTCATATGATATAAGAAAAAATAAAACATACACTTAGACGTTCATCTGGCAAATTTTATAAGATTTGGCAGCCTTTTTTGAGATACCTGGAAGAGAAATCAGAGCTGTATGAAACAATTTAATCAGGACAACCGTTGGCTTCTCTGGTCACTTGTCGCCCGAGTCCTGGTAGAGGCTCAGTCCTTTAAAACTGTGCCTCTCTGCATCATCAATGCTAGAAAGAGTGCCGTAGCCATCAAAAATGGGGCCATCATGAGGTAGCCCGGAAAAGGCTACAACAAGCTACAAGACTATTTCACCAGCCAGGTATGGTGAGTGGGTGGCTCACTGAGTTCCACAGTTTATGGACTGTTTCCTGAGTTTAAAGGAGCATTTGCATGTTATGAACTGTTTCCAGAGTTTAAGGACTCTTTTCAGGGTTAAAAAAAATTAATATTGAGGTCAATTCTTTTGCTACTGTTCAAGCTAAGTGATACCTTAAATGTATGTATTTAAAAAACCTGTAGTGGTATAAGTACCGGATGCACTGTGACTAAAAATGCAAATGAGGACTGTATACCTGTATGTACTGTATGTAAAGACCAGAGGAGGCTCGTCCATAGAGGCAGAGGAGGTTGGTCCTCCTCTGTTTTTGAGAGGCAAGAGGAAGATCTTTTTTTTTTTCTAAGAAAGAGTAACTGGTTGAAATAAATCATTACCAAATCTCAGTATCATTTATAAAATATTATATATATATATTATATCATAAAAAAAGTTTCTTTTTTTCCTCCCTTACCAATCAGCAACCAGAATACAAGATTGACAGCAGGTTGGCACAATAACAGTTCCCAAATTTCATTCTCACATTTATACATCCGTAAACAAAAAATACTTCTATGTATTTTACAGCTTTCACTGCCAGCCATGCTCAGACAAGAAATATGGAGTTTTCAGCGATATTTGAATCGGTTTCAAAGGAAATATAAGCACATTTCTGAAAGAAAAAAAATGTTCAGAGAAATCAGAGAGAAGCAGTCGGAAAGATAATTCATAGTTTTCGTTTCGTTCGTCCTGCTGGAGGACATAACGTTAGCGTCATGACTGGGCAATTGTGATGAGTGATGAGTGTGATGGTCTGTGCTGTCGTGAAGTATGACCATTGACTGCTGTGGTAGCACAGTGAGTAGAGCAGTTGCCTGCCACACAGGTGACAGGGGATCGAATCCCAGAAGGGGTACACATTGGTATTTTTTTTGTCTTGTATATTAGCCATTTAATAAAATGTTTTTTAAAGAAGTCTTGTAAGTCATTGTTTTATTGCTTAATTTTCATTGAATATAAGAAAGTAGTGATAAGAAGTTGACTTGTATAAAATAACATGACACCATGGACTGGTTTTCCTCCTGTCCTCCCCAATTTTTTCAGTCACCAGCCGCCACTGGTAAAGACACATGTTGATGTATGTTACTGTGCTGGAGTGGAATTGATAAAGATTGCCATCCAGAGTGGGAGTAGTGTTATAAGTGGTGTGGTGTGGTCCCTTGAAGGGGCAGAGCAGTGTGTGGTATGCAGAGTCTGTTGCTGTTTCTCAGTGCAGGGTCTGTATCCTTCGGAGGCCAGTTACTTCACAACGCTGTGCGAAGGCTGTTCCAAATCGAAGGCTGCTCCAAATGCAGCCCACAAATGCAGCCTTCTTTGTCCTCTTTTCGAGGATGCATTGCTACTATCCCTCTTGATCTCACATATCCCAAGATTCTTTGAGTGCCCAAATAATGAGAAGAAAATGAGAAAATGGCGACATCGCGTGGCGTAGATCGTCACTTTTGCGGGCCAAGGCGGCAGAAATCATGACGTAAGGGTAAAACATGCTCCAAATGCTCCAAAGGCTAGGCCGTCCCATTTAACAACTGTTGACGCCGTTAACAAGGTCTCTCCAAAGGACTTGCCTTGAAGGACCTCAAAAGCCGGTTCCTTCGAGGAAGCAGACCCTGGATTGAGACACAGTGTGTGTGTGTTGTTGAGGAAGTGAAGAGAGCGTGCTTCAGGTAAAATAGTTGGAGCTGATATGTGCGGAACACACAAGTTCTCCAGACCACGTAACATCTCCTCTACTGTGTACTTACTGCTGTCTGTAAGAGTGAGGGGTGTGTTAGCCCTGAAGCTAATCGGCTTCAGCCCAGGAGGATATTGACTCCCCTGCGCTCCCGACTACGGTCTGCGAGCCGAACAGGAAAGGTTAACACACGTCTTGTAAAATGACAAATATATGAACCTTTAACCTTTAAATGTTTATATCTGCATACTAGCGGTGGGAATCTTTATGCGCCCCAAGATTCGATTCAGTTGCGATTCAGAGGGCTGCGATGCAATGATAAAACTTTTATTCCATACACACTGAAAGAAGTGATTTTGGAGAGAGGTAAATATAATATATGTAAATCGTATAAAAATTACTTGATAATTGTAGTCAGCCAAGGAACTTTAAAGTAATGGGTAAATTATACACATACTACCCATTTATTAACAGTAACAACTGTGTATAGAAAAATAGGGTAAAATATACCCAAAAGCTTTGAGTCCTGTGCTCCAACTTGCGCATGCGTCAGACGGCGTGTTTGACTGAGCGGGACACAGGAATTCCTCACCGACATCTTCCTCTCAGTGCCAGCTACCATCGAACTTCGGAAAGGAAGGTAAGCTATTTGCATAAGCCTACTGATGTGTATAATGGCGCGAATGCAAATTATATTTTATGAAATGATGAGACATTACACTTCACTTGTATTCGGCGTGCATCTGTGTTACGTGTCATTACTTGAACTGAACGTTTGAACCTGTCGCTGGCGGCACCATGGCTGTTTTATCGTCTGGACCTATTTTATATACAGTCTAACTAACAGTTATATGGTCTGGACACATCACTGGAGAAACACCACTGAGTCACTAACTCACTCAGTAGGCCATAGGGTTGTCACTTTTTCAAAAAATCAAGTTCGAACGAATTTGAAATGACACGCAATTTATTCGAATGAATGTAGCTTACGAGGTTGTAAGGACACTAGGTCAAGGGTTAACGTTAATACTGCGTGCAATAGGTCAAGCAGATTTAGAGTGCCCTCTGTTGGATCACAAGGCGAACTACTCCAAACGGTCTGTTGCGCTTATATACTGTACATTTTGAATTCGAACAGGTCATTACATTCGAATAAAAAGTGACAGCCCTAGTAGGCTACCCGTCGGCATACCTCCTCAACACAAACGGGCTCCGCGACGTGCTGCATCACTCTACCTCTTTCACACGCCAACATGTCGCCAACATCTGAAATGCCTCACATGTATTTTTTCACCCGTTAGCTCTGTTAGCATGGCTAGTCGGTCTCTGCAGGTCTGTTTATAAACAAAATGATCAGCCCTACTAATTACCTGCAAGCTTGTGTACTGCTCACGTGTGTCTCTGTTGTTAAAGTTTAGCGTTACTTCTCAGAGTTTCATTTTTTACAATCGGGACTCATGTAAACATAGCACACGTCTTTTCCGGTCAGTCGTCATGGAAACATGACACTTATCCAGTGGTGCTGAGTTTTGACAGAGAAGTTGGTTTGTATTGGACCAGAGTAAAGACAAACATGTGTACAAGCTGTGAGATGAATCTCAACTCATAAGTAATACTGTATCCCGCCAATATATGTGAGCTTCAGACTAATGGTAATGTTTGATAAATGCCTTGTAACTTATTACAGGGAGAGTGGAGGCTCCTTACACATTGCAGCTGAAAACCAAATGATCAGAGCCTCTGACGGATATGACAACACAAATACACACATCGTAACATGAATCGCTAAATGATGCAATTCATAAATCGATATAAGTCGTGTTTTGATAAACATTATATTTCCAATTAAGTATTTAACTTGTAAGCTGTGAAATAAGCGGGATAATGTATAGTTAGTCAGTTGTTATGTAAGGGATAATGCCCGACGAGGTGTCCATAAACAGGAGTTAATGGACGACGCGGAGGCCGCGCGGAGGACGGTTGCCTCCACGAAGTCCATTAACTCCTGTTTATGGACACCTCGAAGGGCATTATCCCGCTTATACCATGGTCACTTGCCAAAGAAAAGAAATTCGGACCATTAATTTACATTTTCATGCGTTTTACAATCAAAATATAAAGTTTTTCACAAGCCATAACTACGTTTCCCTGGTAACGCCTGAGGGTTTGACTAATACCTGGAACAGTCATTACTCTCCCGTCAGATTCTTATGCAACGGAGACGTTGTTCACTCCTCCAGTAAATAGGACGGATCATAGATTCGACTTGGCAACGGGAGATATTCTAGTCCGCTCAGCCATGAGCAAGAAAGCTAACGCTATGCTAGCAAGATTCAAAGTCAATAACATTGCGTACGGTTGACAAACAGTAAATATAATTTGACAGTATGCTAGCTAACATGATTAGCTAGCAAACCAGTCATGTCATTGTCCCCAAATCAATAGCAAGATTTTCACGAACAAATGACCGGCCGTGTGTAACGCTACTGTGGCCGCAGCCTGAGGCAGAGAGTTGAACAGCGAAAGGGATGTGAGATTATTCGCGTATCAGTAAATTTAGAGGGGAATTGTACTTTCTGCAGCTTGTGTGTTACAGTCGCCACCCTGTGGTGTTCAGAGGATAAGACACTGAAGGACTGACGGACTGCACTCAGTACTGGAAATACAATATTCAGATTTGATACACCAGCTAGCGCATTAATTTACAGCGGTGAACAGTCAATTTGACTGGAACTACTTAGTAGGTGTCCATATATCAGGGGTTAATGGACACCCTGCAGCCAATCAGAATCGAGTATTCCCCCAGACCATGGTATAAGGAGAAATTATTATTCCTCCATAACAACCTCCGTACTATCTTTGTCTTCCCAGATACATGTCATCATTTCTCTTATGTAATATCTTAGTATTTTTGTTCTTTCTATTGCAGACAGAGTCACTTTGTATGTGGACCCTCACTGATGTTTGCCCTCTCTTCTGCCCTCTCTTCAGGTCCTCTCGTCTGTCCTCCAGAAGCTTGATAGACCACTACCACTTCTGGGGATGACCCAATGTACTGTATCCTGTACATTGACTTAAGGTATGTTTTCTGAATAAAATAAATCACATTGACCTTAAAGGTGTATTAACCTTAATCAAAGGCCCCAGTGATGGAAAAATGAACTGGAAATGCAAGTTGTGTAACTTCACAACATCAAGAAGATCAGACCTGTTGAAGCACAGCAGACTAATACATGGGCATTTCGGTCGAGTCCACTCCATACCCTGTCTCTATGCGGATTGACCTTAAGGACATGGGGTGCATTAAGGACGCATTTGTCAAGGAATCATTCCCAAGCAACCAAGCCAGGCAACATCCTTTCGTTCACGTGCATAGTCTGTAACTTGTGCTCTTTTGACAATGAGAGACAATATTTTATACATATTGGCAGCAATCTAAAAAAGTTTGAAACTGTGCCTTGTGTTTTTGAGGGTTGTGACTACAAGACCAACATATATACAACATTTCACAGCCATAAGAGTAGAAAACACAACCCACATACGTTGGAAGATTTTAAGACCACTGTTCTTCAACACCAAAACAAGCCAGACGAAGAAAGTGACTTTGTTGAAGATGAAAATGACTGTGGCTCTGTCCTTGAGGAGGAGGATGACTTGAAAAAAGTAATTACGAAGAGAGTAGGGTTGCTCCTCCTGAAAATGGAGAGCATTTTCAATGTCTCCAATACATGCATAAATGAGCTAGTAGAGGAACTTCATTTCCTTACAGCATCTGCATCTGGACCTGTTATTAAAGAGATTATACTGAGCACTTTGAGAAAACATGGCTGTACTTTTGAAGACTCAGTGATATCAGAACTGGTCAAAGACCTTTGCCGGTTAAGCCCTGTCTGTGCTGCTTTACGAGTGGATGGGCCTTTAAGCAGTCAGTTCAGGAGAGAGCAATTTAGAAAGGAGCATCTCTCACCAACTGAACCAGTTGAGTACATACTTGATAGTACTGAGAAAAAAACATTTCAGTATGTACCAATCCTCCCATTATTATCACAACTTGTGAACAACAGACACATTCAAAACACAATATTCCAGAACAAAAGGCCATCTGATGTCTCTTCTGGATAAAAATCTTTTCATGATGGATCTTTCCTAAGAGAGAACAGTTTTTTGTGTGAAGGTGAACTTAAACTCCCACTCATCCTTTACAAAGATGACTTTGAAGTATGCAACCCTCTGGGAACATCCCGCAAGAAGCATAAAGTCACAGCTGTGTACTGGGTGTTTGCTGACATACCTGCCACATTGAGATCTACACTGACTTCCATCTACTTAACCATTTTGTGCAAGGCAAATGATGTCAACCAGTATGGCTACGCAAAAGTTCTGGACCCCCTGCTTAAAGATTTGAAGTCCTTTGAAGATAATGGTATTTTTGTTCCAAGTCTGGGCAAAGTGGTCAAGGGCACTGTACTTGCTGTAGTCGCTGACAATCTTGGCGCTCACTCAATAGCTGGGTTTGTTGAAAGCTTGTCAGCCTCACATTTCTGTCGCTTTTGCATTGGAGAACGGTCACAGATCCAGGAGCATGAAGTAGCAGAAGGGCTGTTTCCTCTACGGACTAAGTCCAGCTATGCCATGCATGTCAAAGCAGCATTATCTGATCCTGCAGAAGCTCATCACTGTGGAGTTAAAAGACAGTGTCCCATCTCAGACAGACTCAGACTTTCATGCTACATCCGGTTATCCCCCTTATGCGTTGCATGATTTGCTTGAAGGGATTGTACCTGTGGAAATAGCACTCTGCCTTGATGTGTTAATCAGGAAGAAGTACATCTCTCTTCAGGAACTCAACCATTCCATCTGTTGCTTTCCTTACAAGTGGAGTGACAAAACAAACTGTCCACAACCCATTGCACCAAATTTCACATCAAGGAAAAGTGTTGGAGGTAACGCACACGAAAACTGGTGCTTGTTGAGAATGATTCCACTCATGATTGGTGACAAAGTCCCAGAAGATGAGCCTGCTTGGGAGGTTTTGATGGCGCTGAAAGATGTTGTTGAGCTTGTCGTGGCTCCCTTTCCACACAGATGAGACAATAGGGTACATGCAGAGTAAGATTTCAGAACACCGTTACAGATATGCGGATCTGTTCCCAGAGGAAAAAGTGAGACCAAAACACCATTTTCTTGAGCACTACCCTTTGCTTACAACTGTTTATGGGCCACTTGTACATTTCTGGACCATGCGTTTTGAAGCCAAACACCATTCTTTAAAAGGATTGTGAGGCAGACTGGGTGTTTTAGAAACATTCTCATGACAATGGCAAGAAAACACCAATCGATGATTGCTTAACATACCCATGATTGCAATGATCAAAGGCCAGCGCTGACAGTGTCCCAGAAGATTCAAGTGGCAGTCGATGTTCTAAAAGACAGCATTAAGGAGTCCTTTGCAAGGAAGTTCCCTGGGGAAGAGTTTGTGAACATGACAAATAAAGCAACCATTTTAGGCACAGACTATAATGTTGGAATGATGTTGCCCTTTGGATCAACAGGAGGCCTACTTGACTTTTGGAGAAATCCAGCAAATGATCATCGTGCATGAAACTCCTGTCTTCGTGCTAAAATTGCTTAGTGGCTGGTACTGTGAACACCTGAGGAGCTTCAAAGTAGAGCCGACAGGAGAGACAGAAATCCTTAAACATTCTGAATTTAAAGAAACTTACCCCTTGGCTGCATATAATACAGCAAATGGTCGTATGGTGTCCCTTAAACACTTCATTTGCACATCAGAGTAAGTGTAATGAGTTGATTATTTTTGTTATCATATCAAATGTGTGTTCAAGTATAGTTATTGAAAAAAACAGTTACTTCACAAAAAAAACACTGTTTTAAGGGCTGCTCACACCAACAACTATATGACCATGCATCCTGTTATTTATTTATTACAGGGTTTATATTGTTGTACACCTACTTTGTTTCTATGAATGATGATAATGTTATGATTTAAGGTTGCTTTTATTACAAAGAAAGCATCTCTCCTCTCCCCCCTTTCCTCAATCCTCTCTTCTTGTCTCTTTTCACCTCTTCTCTCCTCTCCTCTATCTTCTCTTCTACTCTCCTCTCTTTCTTTCCTCATCTCCCTCTTCTTAAATGAATAATTACCATCAAAGATTATTTATTGAAAGTTCCACTGAACAAAATCTCCATTAATTTTTTTGGTGGAAGAAACTTGAAGCAAACCTATGCAAGTAAGCTCATCAACTATTAATAACCTGTCTCAATTTATTTTCTTTCTCTGTCTCTACAGCTGAAGAAACACATCCCAAACAACAATGGCGGTTCAGCTGAGAGTCATTTTAGAAGAACACAACAATCAAAAGTTGACACTTTCAACAGGAATTCCTGATACAGTGGAAGATCTTCTTTCCATAGTTACAAGAACTGTCCAACTGTATGGGGAAATTGGACTACTATACCAAGACAATAACTTTGACAATCAGTTTTTCAGTGTCACATCAACTGCTGACTTGCACGACAAGGCCACTGTTAAAGTGATCCAAAAAGAGCCGGTCATCACCCTTGACCTGCACCCAGTGAATGAATCAGAACCATCATCTCCATTGAGTTCTCTGAGTTCAGTGAACACCCATCCTGCAAGAAGTACCAAAATGTACTTTTTGCAGGTGTCCGACTGCGCGTCATGAAGTTCCAAGGACACCATTATTCTCCCTGATTCATGTCGACATGCTGCATGGCCAGTGCCATTTCAAGTACCGCAGTTTTCCCGGGACATAGAACTAATCCTCGCAGAGGCAAACAAAACATATCATGCCACTGGAAGACACTTCATGGATGCCAGTGTTAAATCAGCTATAATGCAAGACCTTTCAAAAGTGATTTTTTCCTACACTGCATATCCATCAAGTCAACAGATTCTCTCAGTGGCTGAAGCTCTGGTTGCCAAGTTTCCATGTCTCAGGGAGGCGGGATCGTTTGCAGGGTTATATGGCTGGCAACAGCGCATAAAAAATAAGATGCACAATTACCGTGCCAAGCTAAAATCTCGAAAATATGCTTACCCGGAAATCGAAGTCAACACATTGAAGAGGAAGCATCCGACTGATGCAGGCCCATCAAAAAATGTGAAAAAGCCTAAAAAAGCTGAGGTTAATTACCTACCTCCACACCCTGTTGGCGAAAGACAAGACACACTGGAGAAGGAGAGGCTTGAATTACTCGATGAAGTGAAAAAGTAAAACAATGCAAAGTTGATCGCAGATAAAATTTGTAAAACCTTCTCAAGCCGAAGAGTCAAAGTGGTGACCCTGAGTGTGTTTAAAGAAAGGTGGCCAGCATTATTCAGTGAGGCTCAGGTGAGTATGTTTGATAATTTTTCCTTCCCACTAAGAAACTTTAATGTGGTTACTTTGTGATCTGGTCTATCATTTAGAATTTCCTTTTTTTCCCCTTTACTTACTCACTAGATCAAGGAAGAGTTCTGTCGTATAACCACAGTTCCCCATGCTGAAACTTGATGGGTACACACCAGGTCTTTTGCAGCTAATGCGTGCTAAAGGAGGAGCTGCTGGTTCCAAGATACGCCCTCTGCTGGACACTGTAAATGACGTATGTTGTTTCACTTTTTTCACAAATATGTAATAATTGATTTAAGTGAATTAAAAGTGAAATAATCTGTAAACAATTGCTTTGTCGTGTACACAGTTGAGCTCCTAACCAATTTAACAAACTAGAATTCAACATCAATCTGTGAAATGTTTAAAAATGTTTTAGTTTTTAAGGAATTCAGTCTTTGTGTATGTAAATCTCTGAGTTCCACTTAGAGTCTTTTGACTAAATTGTATCTACCTACAGTCACAGAGCATTGAGGAAAAAAAGGGATGTAGTTGTCTGCTGCCTCATTGACTACCTTGGTGAAAGACAAGAAGATCTTTTCCATGACTGCCAGGTAGGCTGTGTCATTGATAACAGGTGACTGATTAACTCAAAAAGATCCTCATGTCTTCCTCTGCTCTGCTCTGAACTCCTCATTTTCTCTGCTCTCCTCTCCTTCTCTTCTTTCCTCTGCTCTCCTCTTTTTTCCTCTCATTTCCTCTGCTCTCCACTCCTCTTGTCTGCTCTACTCGGCTCTCTTCTGGTATCCCCTCTTCTCCCCTTCTCCTTTCGTCTTAAAATGTGTATGCTTTTTGTTTCTTTCTTTTTAACATGTAGGAATGTGAGGACCTCACGGACAAAACAATGAAGGTGATCGTCATGCACAGTGTCATGGCCGAGGAGGATCCATCAGATGTGTGTATTGTGATTGAGGGAAACACAGTGATGGAAGGATGTGGAAGCCGAACAAAAGCCTGCATTCTGCTGATGGGACTGATATATGCTCTCAACCTCGAATATCCAAAGCAGCTAAAGAACACGTCTGAAGCTTTTCAAAAACTTTTTTTTGGAGCTTGACGGGGCGAAACTACTGAAGAAGGTCCACAGCCTCAAAAATAAGCTCATGCAATAGGCAGACATTTCCGCTCTTCCCCTCAAGAGGATCTTTTGTCCGAACAGAGCTGGATGGAGTTGTGAAGGAGTGTAATTTTTATATTTCTTCTCTTCCCTCCGCTGCTCTGTCACCCCCCACACCCCACAGCACAGCACACCACCAACCACACCCACACACGCACGCACACACACACACACACACTCACACACTCCTGACTCTCCAGACCATCAGGGGTCTATACATCGCCAGGGTCTCGCCTAGCAACAGCTGGTCTGTCAACAGGCTTCAACCCCCCCATTGCCACTTTTATATGCGTGCACACACACACACACACACACACACACACACACACACACACACACACACACACACACACACAGACAAACATACACACACCTTTTTCAGCTGCAGGTCTTTGACACCAGCCTGTGAGTCAACAGCCTTTCATCTGTATTGTCATGTGTCAACCAAACATACTTAATTAATCTCAATGCAGCTGGTTGGGTTGATGGTAGATACACCTGCAAATTCACTTTTCCATGAGGGTACAGTGTCCATTGTTGGTGCTCTCATTTGTTTAGCTATTTCTGATTCAATTTTCCACTCTGCTTTCTTTCCACTTGGTTACATGTCTCAGATGTGGCGCACTGTGAGTTAGTTATTTAGTTAATGAGTTAGTTGGTTATATATGTTAGTTTTTATTTATTTAATTAGTTAGTGGTGATCTAACAATCAAAGGAAGAATCTGTGGTTATGGTGGCTTCTTGGTTAGATCCGTGGTTTCAGCATGATCAGTAAAGAGCAGCCGTCAGGATCAGCGCTCTTATCAGCGCCGATCACCTCCTGATCAAATATCAATAACCTGCCTTTGCTGAAGACATCTGTCTCCTGAACCTATGATTCTCCATCGCACCATTTACATCTGTTCAGTGATGTAAATGTCGATAATAACTTACTTACTAAGTTTGTGTTACTTTAGTTTGTGTTATTAAACTGAGAAATTCAATATTTCATGGATTAAAAACATTTATGATCACCATCTGAAAGCTTTTTTATTTGGGGGGGAGTTAATTTTACCTTCTCCGAACAAGTAATGGTAACTAAATGATATTGATTAACTTTGAATAGTAATTATCAGGTATTACCTACTTAGCAATCAAGAGTTAATTTTACCCAATTTTAATGAGTAAGAAGTTTTTAAATATATACAGAAATGTTAGATAAATATAACCCAATTTATTTTAGTATTCCATAGCTTTTTATTTCAGTTATTTTATACTCAAAATATGGAATTAAATCTACCCAAAAAAAGTAGATGCAAATTGTTACCTCAGATTTATTGGGTAAATTCTATATGTTAGTTTTTACAGTGCAGGATTTCACTGTGTGACTACTTGATACTTTCAAAGCAAAGTATTTGTAATGATCCATACTGAATTAACTTCCAATATAGTTAATTAGTAAAACAAATGAAAGCCATCACTTTCTTCAGTGATTCCATGACTTAAGTTTTGGTCTCGTTGTAGAGCGTTGGGATCACGTGTCAGTGAAATATCTTAGAGATGGGACGTTGTATCTCGGCTCCAAAGTGCAAGACATAGCACGGAAGCCCTGGTTCTCGATGACTGAATATGGTCGCAAGTCCTTGGCAATAAAAGTTGCAATAGAGTTTGTAATTGGCTTCGCTCTTTCCAAGTTGGGTGGACAATTTGATATTGCTTGCTCTATGGTCCTCTAGTTGGAAGCAACTACAACCAACTGTTTTTCCTTTCGCCTCTGGGTAGAAAGGTGTAATGTGGTTTCTCATATTTGTTGTGTTTCCGTAATACTTTTGTTTAGTTCGACACAACTTGCATATGGTGTGGCTCTTGTCCAGGTCCGTTTTCCCTTCAACTTCATAGAAGCCAAAATGCTTCCACACGCTTGCTGTTAAAGTTGAATGTTGCACTCAGACATGTCGTGTTTTTTATTATGTGCACGCCATCAACATTCTGGGCGCTGCACTTCCGCGCTTACAAGTTCCACCTCTTGTGTTCCATCAACATTACGTTGTCAATTAACATTTAGAATTTTTTTGACAATTGTGAATCAATTCAGAATCATCCATGTCTGCATCGCGATGCATCCAAGAATGGATTATTTCTACCACCCCTACGGATGGATATGCTATGAAATATATCCAGTCTTCTTACTTTTTCTGTTCCAGAAGTCCTCAGTGACCTGTTGTCATTGTGGACCCGACCTTTGCTCTCACTTTAATACTTCTAACGTTGTTAACTTAAAAATTGAAGCTTATTTTGCTTTTCTAATTCATTATTAGAACCTGGTTACACCTTCTCTTTTCCTTTGCTTCCCTCTCCTTCCCATCCTTTTAACCCTCCTCCTAAATTTCCTTTCTCCTCCTCCCGTCTGCCTCTCCTTAGTCATGATGAACAGCCTGTCTTTCCCCTGTGAGTCTGTTCAGAGGGTGTGTGTGACTGTGTGAATGATAGACTAACTCTTTTCTGAATTATAGACTCTTAGGGGTCACCCTGTATCCCCAGGGGCCTATTGTTATTGCCCCACTAACAGCCTCTCTCAGCTGCACTTGACAGCCCATTGGTCTGGTGTGTGAGCGCGTGCGTTTGTGTGAGTGTGTGTGTGTGTGTGTGTGTGTGTGTGCGCGCGCGTGTGTGCGTGTGTGTGTGTTTGTATTCTGTGTTTTCTCTCAGGTAAAAGAAGCCAGCCAATGACTCCCTGTCCACCAGCATGCCTCACTGCCCCTTTTATGGTCTCTCTCTCAGTCACTGAAAGGGGCCTGGACACTTAGATCCAACTGCTACTCACTGCCACTAACTTCACATCTCACCATAATTTCCAAGGAAGTGCGCAACACAGTGAGAGGAGGACAGAGAGCCCAAATTCCTTAAATAACAAAAAATGTGTTTGCATTGGCCGAGGTCGTCATGCAAGCTAGGACTTCCTTACGTTTAATTCTTTGCTCTTCTGTCAATGAAATAAATTCTCCAGTTCTGATAGAGCTGATGCTGTAGCAGCTACAATAACACTCAAACCATGCCACTGCTGTCTCTAGCAACCAGTAGTTCCTTACATCATCTGATCTCAGGCATCAAGCTATCTCATAAGGTCAGCCGTCTTGTGATGTGCTTCTAATTCTTTGGTTAGTTTTTTAATACACTGGCTCTGTCCCTCTTTTTTATGTCATTGATCTAAATTCTACAATATCCATAATTTGTAGCACATTTAGAATGCTTCCTCTGTTCAGAAAAACACCCTGCTGTACCATAGCTAAATTAATCTCAAACTGATTAAGAACACAGGGCAAAATAGCAATCAGAACACAAATTAGGATATAACATCCGTAAGCAAGCCATATATATGAGATTCCAATGTTTTTGTCTCTGTTGAATACAATTCACATTTGTATGTGCTCTGTGTTCATTGTTAACATTGAATACATAATTAATAGAAAGGTTTTACAGAATTACAAAAAACTTTTCAAGTTTAAAATTCCTCCCCTAATGCAACTCTATTATGTTTTTGTGATGAAGAAGAAGAAAAAAACATTTCATTGTAATGTGGGAGGATTTTACTCAGCACTGTAAAACCCACAATGAAACCCACAACATCACCATATTACACTTTCCCTCACTGTTTGCTGAGTTTGATGAAGGCTGGTGAAGCCCTGCTAAGCCACATAGAGCTCAATACACACAAGCCTCTGCCACAGAGTGCCCGGCAGATTATTCCCCTCAAGTGCTCCCGCTGCAGCAGCACTTTGAAGTCTCACATTCATCCATCTCTTTCTCCTCTCTCCCCTCTCTATCAGTGTCTCTGTCTTTCTCATGACTAATACCATAATGATGTTAAGAGGCAGAGGAGGAGGGGATTTAAATTAGAGCGCCGTCTTTCTCTCTCATTGTATTTAATGGCTCTTATTGTGAGAGCTGTCAGGCCACAAGGGGTCCCTGAAGGAATGATAGGGCCATTCCTTCTGCCACTCTGAAGAAAGGATGAAGAGAGAAGTGAATCAGGAGAAGGAGTACGGCCAGTGTAAGTGGGGTAAGACCAAAGTACAGATATGTGAGAGGCAGAAAGAGTGCTAGTGTTAAGTATCCAGGCTTTTTTCTTGGCTTTTAATTAAAACTCCTGAGGAATTCTAAACCAGGCTTTTCTTTCTTTCTGAGTTCAGAGCTTAATGTGTTGGAAAACACGTCTAGGTTATATTGAGAGAGGAGTCGAAGAGGTGAATACTGAAAGCAAATAAGAGGCTGTTTACGGATAAAACCATTCCTATTTCTGGTTAATCAATTAACTCATTCATGGTTAATGAAAAGACTAATTAACTCTTTGTTAAAAGGCCATGGCAGGCTTGTGAAGGAGAGATGCAGCAGATCATGGAGAAGTGTTGAGAGGTATTTAGTATTAGCAAATCAGCCTTTTCAAAATTAGACCCTGATCATTTAAATAACGCATTGCTTTAATATGAAAGGTAAGTGAAAACATTTGCTCTTTGTTTTCAGTCTCATCTGCATTCTCCTTTAATTGCTGAAATAGGATGTTTTCTTTCCTTTTTTTCAGAGTGGGAAAGAAATCTACATCTCTCACCATCGCAATACTCCACTCTGAACTATTTCTGCCTGCCTTGTGCCCTACTTCACCATCTCTCTCACTGAAATCTTTTTTAAATGGTTAATTTCCATAGTTTTGAACTTGAGATGTCTCCTACGTCCGTCTTCTCTCCGACTACAGCAACACAACTGAGGTGTAAGTGATGCAGCACCATCGTGGTCCCCTTGCATATCATCCTAGATACTCACTCAAACTCACAACACATTCAGATGCAGGGGCGGTTCTGGGGGGGGGGCCAACAGGGGCCAGTGCCCCCGTAACTCTGAGTCTGGCAGGGGCGGTTCTAGGGGGGGGGCCAACAGGGGCCATTGCCCCCGTAACTTCGAGTCTGGACCCCCCTGTGGCCGCCCCAACAGGGAGTCTGCATCAATAATACAATGACAGATTTCTTGCAATGATTTTGTTTTGAAGGGAAAGGCAGAAATAAAGTGTCTCAGCAAATTTACTATCCAGTCAAAATTGCTGAAATTGTAAACACTGTTTTGTCTGAATGAGGGATTTATCTTTTTTCCAGGTTGTATGTGCCCCCTAACAAAAAAGCCGGCCCCAACCTGGCCCCCCTATTAAAACTTGTCTAGAACCGCCACTGGAGTCTGGACCCCCCTGTGGCCCCCCTGACAGGGAGTCTGCATCAATAATACAATGACAGATTTCTTGCAATGATTTTGTTCTGAAGGGAAAGGCAGAAATAAAGTGTCTCAGCAGTTTACTACCCAATCAAAATTGTTGAAATTGTAAACACTGCTTTGTCTAAATGAGGGATTTATCCTTTTTTCCGGGTTGTATGTGCCCCCTAACAAAAAAGCCGGCCCCAACCTGGCCCCCCTATGAAAACTGGTCTAGAACCGCCACTGTAAAATGTAATCTAAATCTGGCTGTTGGCCTCACAGGAGTACCTGACTCTGACTAATACTTCAATCTAGCTGGAAGCTACTAAACTAGTTAGGGCTAACAAGTGAGCTGAGAGAGGTGAATCACTTTCTGCTAATTGCACAAGTTCAATCATTCGTGTTCATTCAAGTTAGTTGCACAAGTTTAACTGCAGGTTTATTCCTCCATTCAGAGGGTTAGGGTTATACAGACAAGCCCTTTTCACAGAGATTCTGCATTATCACCGCAATGAAGGCTCGTCTTTATGTCGCCTTACCTTACCTTTTATTTGCTCTAAATCAAATAATTACATAATCACCATCACTAAATAGAGGACATTGGCTTTTACTCGCAGCAAGGTTAAAAGAGATTCCTGGGGAAATGTTCACTGAAGTCTCGGTCAGAGGCAGGGTTTTTTTTCAACACAAGTTGCCAGAGACAGTAACTATAACAACACAATAGTGGGAGATGACCAAGACATGGTCAGTTAAAGTTTTACTGCGGGAGCCACCCAGCTCTGCTGATGCACTGGTCAACCTTGGAGCTGTCCTTTTGTTCAGTTGGGTTTGGTTTAGCTTCACAAGAAAATACCATGGGTTTCGGTAGGTGTACTCAACAAAACGAAGTATATAATGAGGGCTTTGCAGAAATCTTACATTTCATATATATCTTTGCTGACTATTAACCAATGTTGACTGTAAGTCTAGACCAACATGTCACTAAAATGTTTTGAATTTCTGTTTCTGGAGAAAATGAGGCCACCCAAACCTAAACCTGCATAAATGTGCTGTGATTGTGGTTGCTGTGCAACATTTTTTTCTCACAAGAAGACAAGGATCAATTGAATGGAAGGATGGAAGTAACGAAGGAAAGGATAGAGTGAGAGAAGTGGTCCTTAAGTAAATGATGGGAATTATACTTTGAGGGGAATGTAGCGCTATCGGACATATGGTGAAGTGGAGCTGGCTGGGGGGCTTTTCATGATCTTCCCTCTATTACAAGGATTAGAGGTGTAGGGAGGGCAGGCCACACACACACAACTTTCTCGCTGTCCCTCACACACCCAGCACAGCTGAAGGTGAATGATTTGTAGTCACTGTGAATTAAAGTATGGTAACCTCTGAAGGCTTCTCTCATTGGCAATAGCACTGTGGCTGAGTCACAAGTGCACTGCTTGAAGCCTGGCAAGATCACCATCATAAGTAGAGACACAATTATTGCAGAAGATGAGTATTCAGTTACGAGCTATACATGTATGGCTATGATTAGGGCATTTATTGATATTATATAATACAAATATAATATCTAATATAATTTAGAACATAGAGCTCACTTAAATTGTGAAAGTGTAATTGGTTCAGAGCTCTGAGTAACTGTGGGAAGCAGAGATGGCTGTCCCTTCCTGTCCTCCTTCTAATATTCCAAAAAATGTGTTCATTTTTCCCTGACTGTGATGCAAAAGCATATGAGCATATAAACTACGATTAAGGGACCTTTCGTCGCCTTCACAGCATTTTAAAATGTAGGCTAATTGATGTAGTAGTTGGATGCAGACACTTTGCTCCTGTGTTAATCCCTGTTTAGTTCCCTGGTAGTAATTCAGAAAAGGTTAAAAACACATTAAACATAATAAAAAGTAAAACAATTCAAATCAGGTTTTAAGTCATGACTTAAAACCTGATTTGAATTGTTTTACTATACTATATAGGCGACTATACTATAACTTTTGGTTTTTCACCTGCAGGTGAAAAACCAAAAGTTATAGTATAGTCGCCTTTGACTTTGACAACCACTGGAGCATGGAAGCATCTGGAGGTGAGAGGAAGGGATTTACACATTAGCTTTCCTCGCCTTTTTTCAAGACAGACCCCCATGAAATCACTCTTTAACTAAGGGATCACTCACTCCCTGTGTGCACGCGCATGCGTGTGTGTGTGTATGTGTGTGTGTGTGTGTATATGTGTGTTCATGGTGGTTAATGCCCATGGTAAATTGATATAACTGTCTAGTTGTGAAAAAGGCAGAACTAAAGACCATTCCTATGTTCCACCACTTGCTGTTGACTTTCTAACAGTGCATGTGTGTGTGTGTGTGTGTGTGTGTGTGTGTGTGTGTGTGTGTGTGTGTGTGTGTGTGAGAGAGACAGAGAGAGAGACAGAGAGAGAGTGAAAGTGAGTGGCACGTGAACATACCATATTGATTTGCATGAGTTGACACATCTTTCTTTTTCTCTTTCGTTTGTACTTTGGTTATTTCTTTCTGTTCATAAGCCCCCCTCCTCCTCTTGGTCTCAGACCTAGCCATGTATGACAGATATGGTTGATTGTGAGTAGATCAGAGCAGATGATTGAGGTGAATGGCCTCAGTGAAACCTCGCATTCAGCTCAGAGTCAAAGCTTTCAAAAGAGCCCTGATATGGAAGAAATGGGGATATCCTCCTGGCTGTTCCTTTATTCTTCTCCTCTGTGTGTGTGTGTGTGTGTGTGTGTGTGTGTGTGTGTGTGTGTGTGTGTGTGTGTGTGTGTGTGTGCGTGTGCGTGTGTGAGCAGGGTGATTTGCGTGGGCTGCTGACTTTGGGCCATGTGAAATTAACAAAGCTGAAATAGGAAGTAGAATGAATAGCACTCATGCTGGGCACCATGACCATAATCTGGTGTGTGTGCACATGTTTGTGTCTCCATGCACACTCAATGTAAGAGAAAGAATGGCTTGACACAGTCTTCAAACAGGAAATGAAAATGTTTTATCCTTTTCTTTTTGAGCAGTTTTGAATCATGCCCTCTGAATTTGCATGACACCATGCTCTGCTTGTACCAGAATGTTATGTATGGTGGTTTAACTTTCAGTCTGCTTGTTATATGAAAAGTGTTTTTTTTTTTTAATGGATAATTAAATGAGTCATTGGAGCTATATGAATATCTTCTATCTAACATGCACTTTAAATTCTGCCCACATCAAGACAATGGTATTTTTTCCCCCAGGACGGCACTCCTGCTGCGCATAAAGAACGAGATATACGAAGATATCGTAGTGTGTTTGGAAATACATTTTGAAGCATTAACAGTTATGCTTTTTCCATTTAAACAACAAGTTTCGTTGACTTCTAATCGGCAAAGCATTCAGTTAATCCTTACTGTGTAGGTCAGATGAAGGAAGAGGAGCTTGAGACAGCCGAGGCACTGATGCAGAGCCGGCCCTGGGCATAGGCAGTATAGGCAAATGCTAAGGGCGCCGTCATCCGGGGGGCGAAGCATTGTTTAATAATCAGTAAATAGCTGAGTCGACGTGTGTTAATATTACTCCACCTTAAATTCATCAGGGACGTTTGGAAAGTTAACATTAGGCCTGTTCAGGTGTTATTTTAACCTGCTGGCTGTGTTTCCTGTTTGTAAGTCAGTTAAAATGCTATTAATTCGTTGTAAGCCTTTGGTTTCTTGTGTCACAGTTTATGCTTGTTAAAGTTTACATCAGTGTTAAAGTGCAGTTAAAGTGTATTATTGTTAAAACTCCACACCTTAGCTTTCCCATATCATTCATAGGCGAAATATATACACTGCACTTGCACTCTGGTTAAACTGAATTGTATTGCAATGACAAAGTTGACTGAATCTCATCACATTTTCATTATTAGTCTATATTAGTCTTATGTGTAGCACACATCAAGCATCTGGTTTTTTTTCTCTATTAAAATGTAACATGCAGGGGTCACATATACTTCTCTTCTCTCTTCATATTCACTCTTAACTTATTTCACCACCAGCCCAGTGACACAGCATCAGGAGCTCCTGTCCCTCTACCTCAGCACAGCAGAGTGACACAGCATCAGGACCAGTGATGTGCACAGGGGGGGGGGCACAGTTGTTGAAAAACGTGCGCTAAAGTGCCCTCTTGGGAGGCAAAAACGTGTGCTAGTGTGCTCTCTTGGGAGGCAAAAATGTGTGCTAAAGTGCCCTCTTGGGAGGCAAAAACGCGTGCTTAAGTGCCCTCGTGGTTGGTAAAACACAAGTGCTCTCTTGGGTGGAAGAACACACTAAACTGCTGTCATTGGATGGAGAATATTGATTCCAATTAAGGCATGCAAGCTTTCCCAGAGTCATTTTATGGTCTCAACAAGTTAAACCCTGTTTATGTTCAATACACTTTGTGTGGCCATTAGCCCATATTTTCTGTTTTTTTTTAATTAATTTATTTGTTTCTTTTTTGCAAACGGCCGGTGGGCTAATAAACTTTCTAGATTTTATTTCCAATTTCCAATTTCGGCTAGGTCAGTTAGATTCATTGTATTTAGTAAATGATGAAATAAATTGATAGCAGCTAGATAGATGGTAACTTAAGTTTTAAGAACACATTCCCGTTGTTAAAATAAGTCCATTCCATCCATTTAAGTATTCAGTTTTAGACAAACTCTCTTTCAAATGGTCACATGTCAGTGGGGACTTAATACTGACTGAGGTGCAACCCGGCGTCCTACTGCTGTGTGAGGTAGGTAGCTAATATAGCAAGCTGTCTATTAAGTTACCAATTTTGCATTACTAAATACTTGTGTATGTAGCCTGGAAGTGCTATTATTAGGTAGAGATGCCTATCACATGTTTAAGCCTAGGCTGAGGAGCTAGCCTAGCTAAGTCTTGCGGGAATAGCTTTTTAAAGCTAGCCAGTAAAATTAAAAATGGGGTTAGCATTGCATATCAGGGTTTCCGCCAGGTTTAAGTTGACCCCTCGCCAGGCTAAGCATTTGGGATTTTTTATACTATTTTAATTTTTAAAAATGCTTTTCTTTAAAATGCCTTTTTAAGTGCACATCTCAGTTGGAAGCATATACAGTGGCTTGCAAAAGTATTCACCCCCCTTGAACTTTTCCACATTTTGTCACGTTACAACCACAAGCGTAATTGTATTTTAAAGGGATTTCATGTGATAGACCAACACAAAGTGGTGCATAATTGTGAAGTGGAAGGAAAATGATACAAGGTTTTCAAACATTTTTAAAAATAGAAAACTGAAAAGTGTGGTGTGCAAAAGTATTCACCCCCTTTACCCTGATACACCCCCAGACCCCCAAGGGTTTTATTTCCTTCATACATCCATGTCTCTGTGTGTTCTTCACAGTCCAATGTTGAATCTACACAGTTCTCGTGGATGCTGATCCTAACTACAAATTAACTTGAGTAGTCTGTCTAGTTAGTCTGTTTTAAGGCTATATAATGTGCCATTTGTATCCAACACACGGAACTTAGTGCCCTCTTCAGTGGCGAGAACGCGCAGTATGTGCCCTTTTTTTTCTTTTCGCCCCTGCCCTTCAAAAAGTCTGTGCACGCCACTGATCAGGACTAAAGGCTGACTGGCCATTTCCTCTAACTGACAAAGTGAGGTAAGAGCTAGTTTTCAGAGGACCAGTTCAAATAAAAAAGCAGTTACACATTTCCCAAATACAAAGATGGGAGAGTGTCGACATGACTTAAAATGGCATTTTAAAGAAAAGCACTTTTAAAAATTAAAATAGCATGCACTGCTTCTGATGCTAAATGTTTCCTCCAAAAGAATACAGACTCAATAAGGAAGGACTAAATGACTGGAAAAATGCAAGTCACTTGCTGAAGGTTCATGAGGATAGCCAGTAGCACAATACCCACATGGAAACATGTGGGTATTGCTGTTTTGCAAAGTGGCTGACAATAGATAAGCGAGACATGGTACTCTGAGGCTAAGAGATGATATGTTATAATATGCCTACACTTGTTTCTTTCTTCAGTTTTCATTTGGTGTGATATTTTTGTCTTAAAAGAAATAAAATCTTGAATACATACATGCAGTTTCTGTGTGAAGAAGGGAGTGCAGGTTGGTTGCTAACTGTCAGGGCGGGGGGTTAAAGGGAAGAACTATGGAAATATAGGAGTTGGACCCAAACGCAGATAATCAGAGGACAAGAGGCAGCAATGAGGGGAACAAAAGGCGAGCTTTAATAAAACTAAAGCTGAAGTACAAAAACCAAAAAGGAGCAAGACCAAAAACGAGACAAAAGCAAAGTAGCAACCAAGAGAGCTAAACAAAGTGCAAACAAAAGGACAAAGTACAAAATCAAAAATGCAGATTGCAAAACTCAAAATCCAACACATACCATGAGACACGAGAGGAGGCAAGGCAGGAACATGGACATGAACAGACACTGGCAGAAACAATGAACGGACAAGGAGTGCAGGGGATTCACAGACTAAATACACAGACTAATGACCAGACAAGGAACAGGTGAGGAGAGAGGAGCCCAGGTGAGGTAACGAGAGGGAGGAGCATGGAGGACAAAACACTGACAGACAGAGGGAGACAGACTGCAACTAGGAAAATACACAGGAGAACTTAAAGAACACATGACACAAGAGGGCATGGAAAATCAAAACATGAGACACAAGACACATAACACAAGAATACAGAGACATAAACCCAGAGTCATGACACTAACAAGCTTCCATTAATGATATAGAACCATCTGGCAATGAGTCTTTGTGAGGCTGGAGAATATAGTATGCCGGATTTGATTGGTGATGAGGACCGGCTGTGACAGGTGAGTGGAGTTGGCTGGTGACAGGGTCAGAAATGAGCAAGTGACCAGCTATGCCAAACTATGACACTCACAAGCCCCATTCACAATGTCTTTTCAATGTGGGAACATGCACCGATCAGGGTAACAGGGTGTGGAGGTGAGCGTGGTCGAGGTGCGGTTGTGGGAGAGAGAGAATGGTGGAGAGGCCTCAGGAGGAGAGCAGCACCAGGTGAGTGATTGGCAAAGCTGGCACCTGTTTGCTAATCACTGTCTCCCTTTAAATCCAGTAGTGTGCTGGATCTCAGAGGGGAGATGCAGGGGAGATGAACGGGAGAGCAGCTGGTGGCAGCTATAGACAAGATGCACAAGCTGCAAATTCTCCCTTTAAAGTGCATTACTGTGTGTTGGTTGTTACTGAGTGGTGTAAGATGAATAAAGACTGGCTTAATCCAGAACTGTGTGTGTGTGTCACTCGCCAAGATTACCTGTGGTATCACGGGAAAGGCTACATGTGTCGGTCTGACAACTAAAAAAAATCCTTCACTAAACAAATAAAAGAGAAATGTCCCACATTTCAACCCACAGAGAAGCGTTACAGGACCAAACAACAGTAATGTGGTAACTGGTAGTGTCTTTGGCGACTTCTATAAGGAAAAAAATACAGTAACATGAAAAAGTGTTTGTCATCCTGCCTGTCTTACTGACTCTTTCGTCACATTTCTGTGACAGCATTTGTCTGTCTCAATCACAACACAATACTAACAATCTTTATAAAATAGTTGGTTAGAATAATGTAGGAATAATTATTTAACATAATAATGTTAAAACAATCCTCCTTTAAGTAACAGAACCATAACTAACCCTATCCTAAGATTATTAACCTACCCTAGACCTACCTGAAACTAACGTAAGTATAAACTATTAAATAATGCATGAATTAATATTGTAGTTGATATGATTTTGATTCTGATTGTGAACACATTAATGACTACGAGACCCATTTTTCATCAGATTTCAGAGCAAGACTTCTCTTTATGAGACTTGTGTTTCTGGTTATAAAAAGGATTTTATACTGAGCAGAGAAATTTCGCTCTGAAGGAATTGTTTCTGTAAAGTTGCAAGTTACTAAGACATCATACAACTGTGTGTACAATGTGTTATGCTCATTGTTACCTTACTTTGACAGTCTGTTGCCCCAAAGGATTGCACTGCTGCCATTACAGCTGTAATTATAGATACTAGATGCCAGTTGAGGTTATCTACTGGACCAATTCCAAAAATACGAATCATGTAGTCATCAAAACATGGAAATATAGGGTCCAGCTTTGCCAAAATTTCGAAATTCCGCTAATATTTTTTAAAAGACACCACTAGATTTATTGAAGCTAATGAATCAATAAAGTGTTCTATTGAAATGCCATGATCGATTAACAATATATATATATTATATCGCATGCACCAGCTTTCACTGACAGCTTCAACTGACCCTAACAATGAAAATTGAAGGCTTATCATTCAGTTTCTTCAAATGAAGACTTGAATGTAAAACATTTATTTATTTTCCAATGAAGACAGAGTAATGACATCCATCTCTCCACAGAAACCAACCCGGTCCAGATGTGATAGTCGTTTTTTTTTTATTTCCTATAGCAGAACTCCTACCAGTCAGATTATATGAGCAGCAGAACCCTAGCTGAGTTGGATCTGGCTGGATTAGCTGTTTCCTGCCCCAACACAAAAGAGTCCACCAGGAAACCAGATCAAACCACACACGCAAATATACATGGGTAGGCTGTGCATATCATAACATGTGCGTGTGTGTATTTCTGTGTGCACATGCTGGGTGCAAAGAGCCAGGCTAAAGGGCTGAAAGCCAACAAAGAACATGAAGAGGAAGCAGCAGGAAGCTGACTAGTCACTTTATCCCTGGCTCTCACTTTCTCTCCCTGCCAGGGCAGACGGCTGGATCAGGGGAGAAAGTTGAAGTTAAACTCAAAGGTTGAACCAGGGATTAGTCCTGAGTGGAGATTGATGGGGGGTAAGCAGGGGACAGTTCAGGTTTAAGAAGAGCTCTACGATGAGTTTCAATGCTCAGATTAAATTGTCTGTTTCCTAGTCAGTGCTCCTATCACCCAAAAATTAATAAATAATAAACCATCACTCTTGGTATTGTTAAGCCCAAGTTTGTTCTTCTTCAGTTATTATTATTCCTTTTGCCAATTTTGAGTTGATGATTAAATTCAAATTAGTTGTAGCAATACTTGAAACAAAGATGGTAACAGGAATTATTTCAATGTTATTATTGGCTAAAGTAATAGAGATATCAGATATGCCTTGTGACATTCCTTTTACATTACAGAACACTATATCTATATACAGAGCATTTAGAAAGTATTCAGACCCATTCACTTCTTCCACATTTTGCAGCCTTATCAGAATCAGAATCAGAATCAGAAAAAATTTATTGTCCCCTGCAGAGAGCAGTGGAAATTCGTCTTTGACGTGTTCACAGATGTGCATAGAAAAAAATAAATAAACACAAGTTAAAAACACAGTTAACATAAAAACAGCAACCCAATAAAATAAAATAAATAAATAAATACAGTGCAGAAATCATTCTAAAATTTTTAGAATGATTTAGAATCGTTGTAATTAAGTCGCTCTGGCTGAGCTCCAGAGATCCTGTGTGTGATGAGAGAAACTTCCAGAGTGACAACCATCACTATCACTAAGACACTAAGACATTCCATCGATCTGGGCTTCAGGGCAGAGTGGCCAGATGGAAGCCTCTCCTCAGTGAAGGTTTGCAAAAAAGCACCTACAGGACACTCAGATGGCGAGAAACAAAATCTCTCTGGCCGATGAAGCCAAGATTGAACAGTTTGACCTCAATTCTAGGCATCATGTCTGGAGGAAACCAGGCACCACTCATCACCAGCCCAATACCCTTCCAATGGTGAAGCATGGTGGTAGCAGCATCATGCCTTAGGGATGTTTTTCAGCAGCAGGGACTGGGTGACTGATCAGGGTTGAGGGAACGCTCAAAATAGCTAGTTTTTTTTGTTTGTTTCATCGATTTGGGCCAAGCTAATCACCATTGTAACTATGCTTCACACTGTCACTGCTGTATGGAAAGATAAAATAAACTGCTGAACAGTTAAAGAGCCTCATTGTTACCTCCAACCCTTGACCAACCAGAATACAACAAGACCAATTTAACCTTTAACACAGAAACTTCAGAAACCTCTATAAAACATCAATTTTGGTCTTATCTGACCAGAGCACCTTCCTCCACATGTTTGTTTTGCCCCCCACATGGCTTGTGGCAAACGGCATGGCTTTGTTTCAACAATGCCTCTTCTTGCCACTCTTCCATAAAGGTGCACGACTAATAGTTGTCCTGTGGACAGAGTCTTCCACCTGAGCTGTGGACCACCCTTTTCACACTCTACATGCTCCCCCTTGGCCAGATCATCAGTCGCTTTGGAGTCTCATTTCACTGTTATGCAGATGACACTCAACTGTATATTAAAATGGACTCAAGCCCCTCTGCAACTTTGCTTTCACCATCACCATTTTCTACTATAACCACCTGTCTGGAGGAGATAAAGGTGTGGATGAAGCACAACTTCCTGCAGTTAAACAGCTCCAAAACAGAAGTCATACTTGTTGGCACCCCTCACCAGATCCAGTCATCCTCCATAACCAGCATCACGTTTTCCGGGCAGGTCACCCCCCTCTCCACATCTGTCACTAACCTTGGGGTCATATTTGACCCTCACCTCACCTTTGAGGCTCACATCAAACGTCTCTGCAAAAACTCCTTCCATCACCTCAGAAATATTGCCAAACTCCGACCCTCACTCTCCTTTCCTGATGCCGAAAAGCTCATCCATGCCTTTGTCTCCTCCAGGCTGGATTACTGCAATGCACTACTGATTGGAACCCCCAGCAAGAGCATCCAAAGGCTTCAGTATGTGCAAAATAGTGCTGCTAGGATCCTGATGAGAGTGCGAAAGTATGAACACATCACACCCATCCTCCATTCACTTCATTGGCTTCCTATCTCCGCCAGGATTGATTACAAGGTCTCCCTCCTCACCCACCAGTGCGTCCATGGCAACGCCCCCTCCTATCTTAAAGAACTGCTAACCCCACAAACCTCATCTCGACCCCTCCGCTCGACCAACTCTCACCGTCTCCAGCCCCCCAGGACTAAGTTCCGCACCTTAGGGGACCGAGCATTCTGTTCTGCTGCCCCTCGTCTATGGAACAGCCTCCCTGAATACCTGAGGGCACCACAGACTGTTGAATGCTTTAAAAAAGGACTTAAAACTTTCCTTTTTAGTAGAGCCTATGATCACTAAGTTGCTATTGACTTTCAGGTGTTTTGTTTTTCTTTTTTTTTTTTTTTTTTTTTTTCTTCTACTAATGTTTTTCTTGTATTGGTGCTTTTCCTGTAGCACTTTGAGATTTATCTAAATGTAAAGTGCTTTACAAATTAAATATATTATTATTATTATTATTATTATTATCTCTGCAGCTCCTCCAGAGTTATTATGGGCCTCTTGGCTGCTTCTCTGATCAATGCTCTCCTTGCCCGGCCTGTCATTTTAGGTGGACGGCCATGTCTTGGTAGGTTTGCAGTTGTGCCATACTCTTTCCATTTCCAGGTGATGGATTGAACAGTGTTCTGTGAGATGTTCAAAGCTTGGAATATTTTTCATATCCTAACCATGCTTTAAACTTCTCCACAACTTTATCTCTGATCTGTCTGGTGTGTTCCTTGGGCTTCATGATGTTGTTTGTTCACTAATATTCTCTGACAAACCTCTGAGGCCTTCAAAGAACAGCTGTATGCACACTAAGATTAAATTACACACAGGTGGACTCCATTTACTAATTAGGTGACTTCTGAAGGCAACTGGTTGCACTGGATTTTATTCAAGGGTATCAGAGTAAAGGGGGTGAATACTTTTGCACACCCATTTTCCTGTTTTTTATTTGTAAAACATGTAAAACCATGTATCAATTTCCTTCCACTTCACAATTATGCACCACTTTGTTTTGGTCTATCACATAAAATCCCAATAAAATACATTTATATTTGTGGTTAAAACGTGACAAAATGTGGAAAAGTTCAAGGGGGGTGAATACTTTTGCAAGGCACTGTAAACTCACTGATTCACTGTAAGAGTTGAACAGTGCAGACGGAATGAGGTGTGGAACCAGAGTTATAGGTGGTGAACTGATAGGAGAGGCGTGATAAGCCCAGCTCAATTAATTTGATAAGTGAGTGTGATATTGAATCTAACAAAGCACAAGGCCCACTTGGCTCAACGAAGGTATTTCTGATGAGTCTCAGAGTCCCTTGAACGTTAGCCAGGGAAAAAAAAAGCATCCTATCACGTCCCTCAGCATATTATTAACCAATGTCTGGAAACAGCAGGGGCGTTAAGTAAGACTATATACCTAAAGTGGTTGAGTGGTGTGTTGAACGCTGTTTTTTCTCGTCCCTCACTCTGATGCAGAGGTTTATGGTAGACTGGGGCAAGGGCACAACTGATGAGTGGTAAGGGAAATTTGCTAATAGAATGCTCTCGGGAAGCAATGCTCCTGTACTTGCTTATCTGTTTAACAACATAGCAAGGGGGTGATGCAGAGTCTCTCCCCTCTAGTCAGGACTAGGAGGTAAAATAGGTCAGAGACACTTAGTCTGCAAACATGGATAGATTGAAGGCCTCCTTATGACTTTTATCCAAACAGAATGACCTGGGAGAATCATATTTTCCTCCCACAACTGATTTATAAAGGGAAACCAGCACAGGATGTGCGTGCACTGTCTTATAAATCAAACATTTTTTGTTTGTCACTTTCTATGTATGACACTTTTGACATGAATCCTGTGCACAGTTTTAGAAATGAGGCCCCTGGTCTGTTTGGTCCTTCGGCCCTGCCTGTGTAGTGTAGTGGCTAAACCATGTAATTACATCGTCAAGTGGTTCACTGCAGCCAAAACAAACTTTTTCCCATAAGCTTACAATGTGAATGAAGTGGCTATAAAACGGTGGATACATTTTTTTGTGTGTGTGAGTCAGAACTCCTGTGAAATGACTTATTTCACTGTCATAATTTGAGAAATTTGGTCCAGTAACATTTGGAAAGTCTAGAAGAGCTGCACATTTAATTATTTTGTTTCATTTAACCTGGTGTTAAACAGAAAGTTAGCCAGCTCGGTCCAAAGTCTAGTGCCCACTGTCTATGTGCCACACAAAAAGGAAAAGATCCTCATATTTTCATAGCTGGCAAATTGAACTTTTTGGCTTCAAAACGCCAATGAGCAGTTAAATGAGGCTCCAACTGTGTGTCCAGATTTAATGTAACATAATTGTTCCCAGTCCCTCTGCCTTTCACCAGAAATCCCCAATTGCCCTTTTCCTCCTGCCTTTGGGCAGTCAGATGTTTTTAGACTTTGTGATCTCTAATTTTTGGGGATTTAACATTTTTGTAATTGGGCTTTTCAACCTGCTCAACGTCTGCATTTGGTTCCTCACCATTCTGCAACCATGACAAATTCAAGTGGTCAGTAAATTGTGTTTTGTGATAATTTTACTTTTGGGCATTTTTGTTAATGTTCACTATGGTTTTAACACCACTCATGTTACCCACAGCTTTTAACTTTCCTTTCCTTATTGAGCTGTATTCCCTTCTGTCAATTCTGACAGGTACTTAAGATTTTTATCAGACCGATGCTCCACAAGGGAAGTCTATGATCTAGATGACTGATCCAGAACTGACTAAAGTCGTGACTTTTTTGATGCTGGCAGATTGCCGATACTGTCTCTGTCGGGGAGCTGAACCTGCAACCTCCCCCTGGTCTAATCTCCCTGCACCCCTCATTTGTTGTCATTGGATCTTTGTCAGTTTGTGCCAGAAAAAACTTCTCTCATTAGATATACAGATATTTCTTTTCCTTTTTCATAGAAGATACATTTAAAGATTCAACTATTAAAATAATTTTTTAACATGCTTTTCGTTCATGTATCTTAAATGTTCAATGTTTTAGGCCTTTTGTTACACAGATGGTCATCCTCTGTCTGGATGTCTTTGATGTCTGCACCAGTTGTTACTCATACAGTGTCAGTGTCATTATTAATGTTAGTGGTATCTATGATACTTCAGTTTATTCATATATTTTAATATATCCCATGATCAAATTCCATAAAAAGATTATTTTAGTTTTTGCTTACAAATTCAGCCTCTATTCTGAAACTGCATTTTAGTATATGCATCTCAGATGAAAGCAGATACACTTGTTGTTGCTAAATTAGTGAATGTGAAAGGGATTCATTTAACAATACATTGATTTAAAGATATATTTTCTGTGGCAAAATAGTTGTGTAATAATGGGGAGATCTAACAATGGCTAGATGTAACTGCGTCCCGCTGAGTAGAAATGCCATTACATAAATTATTTGAATCTGTGGATAAACAGCAGTATGCATGAGTGTTCTGCAATAGAATCTTTCTGTCTGTTGATCCGTGTGAGAACGCTTGTCCCTCAGCATATGCATATATAAGCCTACTATACACTTTCAATTACAACACTGTTCCTGTTCTCACTCTCTCACACACACACATACACACACAGGGACACTGAAAAGGCAGAGTCCCTTTTCCCTGTTATGCAAATAACATCAGCCCTTAAAACGGTTTGAGTGAGTATTAAACGTGAATTAAATGAGGCTTGGCTCTTTTCTCTCCTTTCAATCTGAATAAGGCAAAGTCCCGTCACCATGGGAGATCCCCACGCTGTTGCCATGCCTGTTATGGGATTGACAAGACGAGAAGTGACATAAATACCGTGGCCAGCGTTCAATCCAATTATGTGGCGTGGCCCGCCTCAATACCTGCTAGCCATGCAGTGCTGCGCTGGCGTCCTTGTATTCAGCCCGCCTCAGCAATAAGACTGGCCTTATTCATCCTCAGGCCTAGCACTAACCTTGGTCTCTTTACCTCAGCTAGCTCTCAGTCTCTCCCCTCGACCCTATGCTCAACCCACCAGCCTAGCTTAATCCAGGCCTCTGGACAAGGTGCTTCCCCAGGCGCTCTGAAAACCCCCAAGCTAAAACAAAATCCCCAATGAAATACCCAAAGGCCCCAAGCTTGCCATGGAGATGAATAGCTTTTGGTATAATAATGTACACACACCACTAAGACAGGAAGTCTGTGTTAAGAAATTCTGTGATGTTTCTATGAGTGAATGAAGTTTCTGCTGAGTCAATATACACATTTTACATGCCAGGATGTCCCCAGTGAAATCAGGTTTAGGCCTATAGGAGATGATTTCAGTCAATGATGATCAAGTACTGCAGTAATGAGCAATTGATTTTGAATGTAGGAATAGCAGTGCACGGGAGTGCACGATTATCATTATCATAATGTGTCATTTTAGTTGGAAAAGCTGCCATTACATTCAGCCCTAAAAGGTAAACCTGTTGTGCTGGTGACTCTCATCACTCCTGGAACTCCAGTTGTTCTTCATAGAGAGCCACAGTCCTGGAGTGTTGGAATGGGCAAGAGCCTAATTTCCACTCCCACAGTTAAATCAAAAACACCCTCAACTACTTGTTCACATATTCATACTTCAGTGCTCCACCGCTTATTAGATCTTTAATTACTTGTATCTGTACACTATCATGGGTAGTAATATTTCAGTAATACCCATAATTTTGAATAAAATAAAAAGATGATTAACAAAGAAATGGCTCACATGTGAATAACAAGACAGAAATTCTTCTCTCATGTTAATGACTGCCTCTACATTTGATGTTTATTGTGTAGACGGCAAAAATGAAAACAAAGTAAAATTGGCAATGTCTCAGTATAATATAATATAAATGGTATAATCTCTCTATAAAAGCACGGAATCTCTGTCTGTGTGTGTGTGTGTGTGTGTGTTTCTGTTAGTCAAATATCTCTGCGGATCAGGATCACACTGACCTGAGACTTTCAACATGGCTGCTGCGTGGTTCAGTGGTGTGCATCTAAGCATTTGCTTGGACTGCAATGATACCGTGACTAAATTATTTCATAAATGCTTTACAAATTCCGCCGAGCATTGTCCACCGGAGCCACCACAGTCAGGTGCGCACCAGAGCCAATCACTGCACACCGTGGCCACGTGCACACCAGAGCCAATCACTGCAGAGCTCAAGCCCACGACATACCTGAAGAAACAAGCGGATTGATACCTGCAGCGGCGCGAGCTGGACCGGGATTTTGCCGGCGGTTCGGTCCCATTCTGTTCTGTGCATCTAAACTGACTGTTGTGGATTATTGAGGTTAAACGAGTCCGGGCCGAGTCTGTTTGGATCTGAGGAGATCCGGAGACGCGCGGACAACAAAGTGGAATTGGAATCTGTGGATGTTCGTGTGTAGCTTGCCGTCACGTTCGCTTTGTGTCTGGTGCAGAAGAAACGGTAAAAACGGGCTTTTGTCATGAAAGTGACCAAGCAGCAAGTTTGGTTGTTGAGGAACAGGAAGTTGTGGGAGGGACCTAGGCGGATGATTGACAGGCCGAACGATGGTCAGTGTAGAGACAGCGATATTGAGAGTTGAGAGATTTGTGACATTTAGCGTGTTTGGAGTGTGTAGTTAGTGTGTTATGTAGTGTTTGGTGTAGTGTGTTTAGTGTGTAGTGGAGTCGTTTTTTTGTTTAATGAGTCAGAACAATGAGAAGCTGCTGAATGTGGAGCAGGCAGTGCAGCTCTTTATTCAGCTGGAAGGAGCACAGGCAGACCTGAGCATTGCCTGCATTTAAATGTAAATAGTTACATATAACTTCGTAAATGTTTAAAATGTATGCACAAATTTAGCAAACAACAATTTATATTTGCATTACAAGTAAAAATGGTTTGTTAAACATATTTGTGGTTTTCACAGTAAAAAAATCTAACTTTTTCTACTCGGATTTTTTTTGTGATTTTAGGTCCATTGTGTTAATACAGTATGTCAAAATAAAAAAATAACTGTACAGTCACACATGTGAGGTTGTGCTGAAAATAATGACACCAAGTAAATAGTTTTTAAGGTGAAATATAATGGCAAAATCAAAAATATATCGGATTTCACAACAAACCTAAATATCCCTGACGTCCCACCTTCAAACACAGCCTCATTTGGCCATCCATGAAAAAGCTTCTTAACCTCCCACTTTTCTATAGGAATACACTTTTCTTACAGGCACTGCACTAGTATAATATAATATAATGTCTCACCTTACATTTCATGTCCATCTTGTGGTTTGGCTGCACTTTGTCTGACATTCTTGTGCCACTAGCACTCTAACAGCTTCAGCAAACGGCTGTGTTTAAAAAAGCAAAAAATCATTCACTGGCTTTCTGAATAAATGCACAAGCTAACCAGAGCTGTCTTTCCCGTATATGGCAGTGGTGCTCATTACTGCTTTTGTCCACAGGGGCCACAGAATCAATTTTTTAAAAAAGTTTCTTAGGAGCTATAGTATACTAGTAATAGTAATCGTATGCCCTACTGCACAACATACTGTTGAGCAAGAGTTCTAGACTAAGTTTCTAGCGATTTGATTTAAGTCAGACAACTCATGTTTGAAATGTTATCTTAGCAGTAATACAGAGTATTGACTTATTCAATATTTTGCTGTAAAAATGTTTTAAATGTATTGGTGCCTTGACTACCCATTGTTCACACAGTTTACCATAGTGTCCTCTGGTTCTGAGATGAGACCTGATCCAAAGCACCATCTGAATAGCACCAGAAAACAACAAAAGTAGACGGAAGCAACAGGTTTCACTTACTTTCTCCCCACCACTCCACTGACAAAACTGACAAAAATGTAAAATGGACCTGACAACCAAATCGGTCTCCCTCCCCTCTTCCCTGGCAGTGATGGCTTGTGTTTGGGCCCCAGAACCAATTTTAACCACAGGCATTTACAAGCTCCCCTCTTAACAACCTGCCAGGTGCTTTAAGCCTCCCGCTGAAGGGCCGCAGAACGTTATGAGACTCCAATAAGATTAGGGCAGAATGGGCTGTGAATGGAAGAATGGAAGCTCTTATAATGGAAAAGATTGTTAGCACAGCGATGTGTTGCTCTGAGCTCCCATGACCAATCTACAACTACTGAGCATTCAGTGAGCGTGCTCTATGTCACAAGTGTCCCGAGGCTATGATGGGGACACTGAGGCAAGCAATTTCTCGTATTTGTCAGCAACACGAGCTAATCGCTTTGGTCAAGTTTTACTTTTGTTGTATCAATTCAGTATGCTGAGGATGTTCTCACACTCTCACACTGCCTGATGAAAATTCATGGGCTGATCAAGGGAGTATTCATTCCAGGGATCTGTACTTATCGTCTTGTTGTACGAGAAGCCTGAGTAAACTTAACAGAAAAAAACATGTTTTAAAATATATTCTATTCTAAAATCAAGTTGAGGCCTTGTTTTTGTAATTTGGTTTGATTTGTAACTTTTTCAACTTTTACTGAGTGACTCTGTATAGTCTTGTTAATCTGCCAGTGCAAGAGGTCCAAGGCACACAACCGATGGATGTTTGAAATTAAAAAAATGGTGAATTGTGTCATAGTGAATAGTAGGGAACACACCATTATCTGTTTCTGTTCCACCAAATGAATTTTCTGTAGAGAGGTGAAGTGCTTTGCCTGCCGGGGACCATCAGGGGACCTTATTTCAGATATATACACAGTAGTACAGTGAATTGTACGAAAAATGACACATATGATGTTTGTTAATATAATGGGTATTTTTTAAATTCAAGAAAGTTACAGTTTTGTTATAAAAACTACTCAAGTATAACACTGTTAAAATACATAATTTAAGAAGAATACACACCCATCAACTGCATAACTGATGTTGTTCAGTTTGACAATCAGCTTAACTCAAAACTGAAACCTTGAAGGATCGGTCCTGTATATGACCAGCTCAGAAATCTGACTGACTGTCCTTTACCGTAACAGCAGGTGTTAATATGACCATATTTGTTTGTAGTCTTCTGTGCTAAGGCAGCGGCCGTGATGATGTTGGTGATATGATGTAGTTCTCTGAGAGTATTTACACAAACTATTTGGTTTTTTACTTGATTTATGACGAACAGTGACTCTCCTGCTGAAAAATTATGAAAAATTATCCTTTAAATTCACAAACATTAAATATGACATTCATTATCAAGTCTTAACAGGATCAGAAAATTATTTTTCACTCAACATTAAATAATGAACTTGTTTCAGAGCAAGGTCCCATGGGGTATGAGCTTTAATGGGCGGAGCCTAAACGAAACGTTTTTTATAAACCTGAATGAATAACCATCAGTCAGCTACCCAAAGAGGATTTTCCTTCATCAAGAGTACAAATATTGATACATTTCTCATACATATTCATATTTTATATCAAACCTGGAAAAAGTACTTAATCTGTACCAGATACTTATTTCAGCTAAGTATTAATGACAGTAACCAAACTAAGAATCTGCAGACATGCTAGTAGCAATATGAGCCTGTGCTTTGAGCTAAATGCTAACTTTAGCATGCTAGCATTGTTCAGTTCAGCAGGAATATATAATACTTATACCGTGTTCACCATCGTAGCATAAGAAAACGAACAGTAAACACAAAGTACAGCTGAAGCTGATGAGGATGTTAAAAGTTTTGCAGTATTGGGAACCCTCATATTGACCTGACGGAGGTGCTAGATTGAAAAGCCACTAGAGGACAAATGCACTAATGTAAGTCGCGTTGGACAAAAGCGTCTGCTATAAATGGCCTAAATGTAAATGTAAATGTAGAGGTTGAAATATTTCACAGAATACGTGACATTTTTTACATGCTGTGCCAACCATGAATGTTTTGGTCTTGAACAAAGTAGTGGGCTGTCCCACAGACTGACATTTCCATTACTTGGTCCAATGCAGTTAAAAAGCATGTGAAGAAACTTCAACTGAAAAGTACCCAAAAGTCATACTAAAAAAAAGTAATAATATTATGTCAAAATATTACTTTGGTAAAAGTGAATGTCACCCAGACGAATAGTACTTAAAGTCTTAAAGTCAATGTACTTCAGTATCGAAGGAACAAGTAAAGGTAAATTATACTACTACATACTTAAATGTATGTATACACTGTGTATCATGGGTTGACCGATTACCAGCATTTTCTGTAACCCAATTGCCAATAATATATTTTAATTCAAAATCCACTACTTTGGCTCAATGTGAGCTGCAAATTAACTGGTAACAATATTTATGAAATAAATGCAGTAGAGTAAAAGTACAACACTGCGTGAAAAGAGCAAGAATCCCAAATATCTGGTTTTTGATTCTGTCTAGAATGCGGACTTTTCTGATGCATATACTGAGTTTTGTTGATATGCACAATATCTGGTCAAATATTAAGCCAATATACATCATGAAGACAATATATTGTACTAGGATACGAACAATATTTGGATTTTGTCATGTATGTGTTCCGTATATGTCCTCTGGGCGAAAATACCCAGAATCCCTAAATATCCGTTTTTGGATTCTGTCTAGACGCATATCCTGAGTTTTGTTGATATGCACCATATCTGGTCAAATATGAACCCAGTATGCAACATGAAGACAAAATATTGTATTGGGATACGAGCAACATTTTAAATTTTGTCATGTATGTATTCTATATATGACATTAGGTCATATCTGATCACAATATTTTTTCTAGAATACTGATTAAGTCTATGGCATTTCGTGATGTGATGTATATTTATTGCATATATCCCTCAAATCCATATATTAACTCTGGAACTGCTATAGAATAGAGACAATTTCCAATGCATATTTAAGGTTTTGTTAACATGAACCATATCTAATCAAATATGGATGAAGTATACATCTTCTTGTCATATACAAAGTATGAATATGACGCAATGCAGAATATAGGAAATTCATGACACCCAACTTTGAGTAGAATAATGCCAATATCTGTAGTATATATCATCACCTTTTCTCATATAAAACATATATATCACAGATTTTGCCATCAGGCCTGTTTTAGGTGAAATATTTAACTGATATTGATATGTCATGACAATGGATGGAATCTGGTGATTTATACTGGGCAAAAAGGGCCAGAATACCAGAATATCTCATTAGATATGTCACTGAATTTTCTGTACAATACAGAACATTTCTGATCTATATCCTGAGTTTATTGATATCCCATATTTGGTAAAATATGACCCCAATATAAATCATGGGAACATATCTTATATTAGGATACCAGCAACATCTTATTTGTGTAGTGTTTGTGTTCCAAGTATCGCCTCATATCATATCTGGACATATCCGACTGATCACAACATTTTTTCTGGAATATGGCATATCTGAATGTATTACATATACAGGCTATATTAAGTTGATATATCACTCAAAGCCATATATTAACCCTGGAACTGCTATAGAATAGAGACCATTTCCAATGCATATTTGAGGTTTTGTTGAACATGAACCATATCTAATCAAATATGGATGAAGTATACATCTTCTTGTCATATACAAAGTATAAATATGACGCAGTGCAGAATATAGGAAATTAATGACACCCTACTTTGAGTAGAATAATGCCAATATCTGTAGTATATATCATCACCTTTTCTCATATAAAACATATATATTACAGATTTTGCCGTCAGGCCGGTTTTAGGTGAAATATTTAACTGATATTGATAGGTCATGACAATGGATGGAATCTGGTGATTTATACTGGGCAAAAATTGCCAGAATACCAGAATATCTCATTAGATATGTCACTGAATTTTCTGTACAATACAGAACATTTCTGATCTATATCCTGAGTTTATTGATATCCCATATTAGGTAAAGTATGACCCCAATATACATCATGGTAACATATCTTATATTAGGATACCAGCAACATCTTATTTGTGTAGTGTTTGTGTTCCAATTATCGCCTCATATCATATCAGGACATATCTGACTGATCACAACATTTTTTCTGGAATATGGCATATCTGAATGTATTACATATACAGGCTATATTAAGTTGATATTTCACTCAAAGCCATATATTAACTCTGGAACTGCTATAGAATAGAGACCATTTCCAATGCATATTTAAGGTTTTGTTGAACATGAACCATATCTAATCAAATATGGATGAAGTATACATCTCCTTGTCATATACAAAGTATGAATATGACGTAAGTCCTGCCTGGTTCCAGTCCCCAAAAAGTCGCGACCATCTGACCCGGCAGACTACAGACCAGTCGCCCTCACATCTCATGTGATGAAGGTCCTGGAGAGACTGGTCTTAGCCCAGCTGAGGCCACAGGTGAGTACATTTCTGGACTCTTTGCCCCATTTACGAGTTGATGACGCTGTCATCTACCTGCTGCAACGAGCCCATATGCATCTGGATGGTGGAGGAGGCACTGTGAGGATTCACATTCTTTGATTTCTCTAGTGCTTTTAACACCATCCAACCTCCGCTACTGGGTGAGAAGCTGCAGGTGATGGGAGTTGATGACACAATGATCTCCTGGATTACTGATTACCTGACAGGCAGGCCACAGTTTGTCCGTAAAGGCAGTGTTCTGTCTTATGTGGTGGTCAGTGATACAGGAGCTCCACAGGGAACTGTGCTTTCGCCCTTCCTCTTCACCTTATATACCGCAGACTTTCAGCACAACTCTGAGTCATGTCACCTGCAGAAGTTTTCTGACGACTCAGCTGTTGTCGGGTGTATAAGGGGAGGAGAGGAGGGTGAGTACAGGACACTGGTAGATGGCTTTGTAGAGTGGTCCGAACAGAATCACCTGAGGCTGAATGTCAACAAGACCAGAGAGATAGTGATAGACTTCAGGAGGAAGAAGATGCCTTCACAGCCACTACGGATCAGAGGGGAGGTGGTGGAAGAGGTGGAGGACTACAAATACCTCGGAGTGGTGATCGACAACAAACTGAACTGGAAATCTAATACCGAAGCTGTGTACAAGAAGGGGATGAGCAGACTCTATTTCCTGAGGAAGCTGAGATCCTTCACCGTGTGCAGCAAGATGTTGGAGATCTTTCACCAGTCTGTTGTTTCCAGCGCCATTTTCTTTGCTGCTGTGTGTTGGAGCAGCAGCATCAGAGCCAGCGACACTAACAGAAGGCTGGCTCTGTACTTGGTCTCAGGTTGGAGTCTTTTGAGACCATGGTGGAGAGGAGAACGCTGAACAAACTGTTTTCCATCATGGACAATGATCAGCACCCTGTCCATCACACAGTAGACAGACAGCGGAGCTCCTTTTCTCACAGACTGCTGCAGCTCCACTGTCGAAGGGACAGATACAGGAAATCTGTCCTGCCACACGCCATCACACTGTACAATAATAACAGCTAAAACTCCGGTCATAACAACAAGTCTCTACGCACTTTGGTTTATAAAATCTGTTTACTGCACCTTATATTTTATCTTGCACTACAATTACTCTGCTTATTTATTCTTTTTAATACATTTTATACATTTTGTATATTACTTTTTTCTATTGCTATTTAATATGTCTAGGTTGTTCCTCTTATTTCATTGTGTTGTTATTGTCTCCATGTATAATGCTGCTGCTACACCGGAATTTCCCAGCTTGGGATCAATAAAGTATATCTATCTATCTATCTATCTATCTATCTATCTATCTATCTATCTATCTATCTATCTACTCCAATTGTGACATAATTAAGCCTGTGATAATAACAATACAAAACAAAGACACATATATATATATGTATGTCATGTTGTGAATTAGTCTGCATTTGTTCAAAACACAAGTCATTTTGATTGTTTTCCCTAACAAGCTGTATGTAAGTGGCTCAACAAATCTTCTTATGCAGATCCACACACACACAATTTGCTCGTTGTGCATTCTGGGTACTTCTGGGTATTCGCGCCAAAGGACAAAAGGAGAAATTTGAAAAATGGGAGACTGAACCAGTAGAACGTCTCTGACTGAACCATTAAGGTAAGAATTAAGTTAATATTAGTGATATAGTTGGTTAATTACTACAGTCTTTCAGATTTTACTTTGTTGTAGAAATAAGGAAAATAACTGGAGGCTCTTGATGTAATTTGTAATTAACAATATTGGCTTCAACAGACTTCTGTGTAACTTGAAACTAATGTTAGCAAGTTTTAAAATACTTGCTTCAAATGTAATTTAAACCTGACGTTTGCAAGCGACTATAATTTAAAGTAAGCAGGGATGTGTTTTTTCTTTCACATAAAGTTAATCAGACAGCGCTGGGTGCCGGTTTATGGCTGCATGCAGAACCAGAGTGATAGAGTAAACTATGTCGTAACGTTATGCATTTCTATCTATGCCACTGTGCGGAATCCCTCTCTAACGGCTAACACCGGGGGGCTAGCCGTTAGAGAGGGGCGTTCGCGGCACCCCTCGGTAACAGCTAACCTTAACTCCTCACTAACAGCTAACCGTTAACGGCTAACACCGTTAGCGAGGCATTAGCCATTAGCGAGGGGCGCCGGGCGCCGCGAACCCCTCGCTAACGGCTAACCCCCCGGTGTACGGGGCTACCCCTCGCTGACGGTGTTAGCTGTTAGTGAGGGGTTAGCCGTTTAGCTAACACCGTTAGCGAGGGGTGTTAGCTGTAAGTCGGCCGTGTGTGCTTGTTAGCCGCGAACCGCAGCAGAGGGCAGAGCGAGCCACGCTGCAGGTGATAAGTTACACCGCGCCGACTTTAGAGTTGTCAAATAGAGAGCCCACTGTACAGGGGGCAGAGTGAGATGCGTGCTGCATAGACGATCTCTTTAGTGGTCAGTTACTAACTATGTCTTAGTATCCTTATCAGGTGATTTATCGTGTCGAGCACACTGGATGAAGGTATGTAAAAACAATTGCAATTGTTGTGGGGAAAGTGGACAAATGTTAGATTATTTCAGTTGGTTTATGGACCAGACAAAAAGTTATCATTTTGGGGGGCAGAAATTCTGGTCTTTCACTGAAAGAAATGTCATGACAGCCCAATCTAAAATGTAGCAAAAGTAAGCCTGATGATGCGGTCAGAATAAAATGCATGACTCTGTTCTGTTTTTGTTGCTCTGTGTCTCAGTAATTCTTTTTTTCTGTATCTGATGATATTTCTCCATCTTTCTTCTGACCTCTTTTGCAGATTGAGGAGGAATTATGGAGGATCACACTAAAGCCACTACAGTCCACATTCCTGGGGAAGTTGGACCAATACACGCCCAGACCGTTGAGCCTCTACAGGGGGAAGGTAGTCGCTGATGGGAATAAACTTGATGAGACCCATAACATGTTAAGGGTTCGACATAACCCGGGTCCAGTAAAAGTAGGTGCAGGACATGTCGACTGACCAATCGCTGATTACACTAATTGGCCAGTCACTGCCGGTACGTCAATCGTGATTCGCTAGAATGCCTGCAGGACATGCTTAGAGTGACGGCGGGGAAGGAGTGCTACGAGTCCGGGAGGAGAAAAAGGGGATTTCTCCCGAGGTGGAGGGATCAGTATACCTGGCTGAACCACCGCAGCGGCGTAATGTATTGTGAAGTATGTCGGCAGTTTCCGGCGAAGGCTGACCGCGGTCAGGGGCGTCGCGCCCGTGGGGGATGTGGGTGTTTTACCACACTTTTCCCGGTTAGAGGGTTCAACACCCACACTTTTTCTGCCGTTTATCCGCAGTTTTGCACAAACGCCTCACTACAGTCTGGGAGGGGGGGCGGAAGAGGGGGTTTCTCTGGCCGCTCTGTGTCCGTGCTCGCTGCAGCTGCCTCATCTCCCCTCTCCTGTTGCTGCTTCAAACATGACACCGGGTTTGGGTCTGACCGGCTGATGATTGGCTGTTCTGCCTTAAGTCCCGCCTCTCTTGCTGTGTTAGATTTATTGTTCAGCTCGTGCCGGCGAGACGGGATCTACCGTAAATATCAAATAATAGACGAATTAGAATTATAGGAGTGAGACAAATGATACATCTCAAAGTATTAAATATGTTGTAATTTCAATTTTGAAATTTTAACACTTGTTATTAAGCAAACCCCTGTTACTTTTTGCCATCATTACCAGATCATACTGATTTTTCAGGGACAGACTCTCTAAACAATTAAATGGGAACAATTTCATTAAATAAACATGTCTTTTTCCTTCCCCCCCCCCCCCCCCCCCAAAAAAAAAAAAATAGTTATTTTCGTTTTTTGTGGCTGGGTCACAGAAATTACACATGGGGCCAGTAAAACTCGAATCTACTGGCCAAGTGGGCCAGTAAGAAAAAAATATTATGTTGGACACTGATGTTAAATGAGGCATGTATTTATTGCAATTAAATTGTTTAGTTATGTATTAGCTTTCTGATGTTTGATGTTACTTAGCATGATCTCATTTCTTTTTTTATAGGACCACAGCATTGAGTCCAGAAGAGAGGCTGTGATCAGAGACCTCATTCTCTACCTTGGTGAAAAGACAGAGGAGCTAATCAAGGCCTGCAAGGTAAAGAGAACTGTTTCAAAGCCCAGCCTGTTTGAGATGAGGTTGTGCAATCCAGAATAGCTGATGGCTCAGTGGTATTTAAATTAAATTGTTTGTTTTTTTTAAAGAGTGCCTATGTAGAAATGGATGGAACATTATGATTTTAGCAGCTAATTATTAATGATTCCGTCAAAGTTGGAAAATCATCAGATACCTAGAGGCTTGTACATGAATGTGCTGCAGATTGGAATTTTGAAGATTGGCATTTATTGGAAATTAAACTATCAAATTGAATGAGACAATTTAGCCAATAGGTCTTAAATGTAAGCCCTTTAAGTCTTGAAGTGTTTTTGAAATTCCTATGTCTTGATAGTCAGGTTGTGACTAAAATATGAATATTATTATATTTTTCTTTTTTTTTTCTATTCCTCTCCAGGGAAAACCAGGAGATTCTCAGCACTTGGGGTAAACTGCTATCCCTGCATACCCTCGACTTCATCTCATTTCAGGGACGCTGGAAGTTTTTTTTAGTGGGGGTCGTTAGGGTTGGGCAGTATGAGCAAAATCTTATATCACGGTGTGAGTAGTTTCATATCACGGTAACGGTATATATCGCGGTCTGTTGTTGTAGCAAAATGAAGAACACTTTGAAGCTCCTTTTCAATTTTGCTACGGCACTCTCCATATGGTCGTGGCAACTCCACCTCTGTAAAGTGCTTGCGGCTGGGCATTACATACCTTGGGTTGAGGGTACTGAGTAATTCTCTGAACCCCGGCTTTTCAACGGTATAAATCGGGACCATGTCTTTGCATATGTGCGTCGTGATGGCCTCCGTTATCTTCCTCCATCGACGTGATTTTTTGTCATACGGGGTGCCTTTGGCGAAAGACTCTGCCAAGCTCTTTTGGACGAGAGGAGCTGCTGCAACTTTTGTTTTTGATGCAGCGGGTGCGCCACGCATCTTTTGGCTTTCATAATACTGCTTCGCATGTTTTAACTTTAAGTGGTGGAAGAGGTTACTGGTGTTTCCACCTCCAGCAGCAACAGTCGCGTGACACTCTTTGCAGAGTATCACGTTGTCGGATTTTCTAAATCCGAAAAAGTTCCACACAACAGACGTAGCGCCCTTTTTCGGAACGAGTTCCTCCACCTCTTCGTCATGGGTGGGTCGGGCTGCCTCCGTTTCCTCGTGACGTTCACTCTCCGCCTCCGCCATGATTGTTATCACTCCGGTAAAGCTGTTTCTTCTTCGTCGTGCTCATGCAACCACGCCAAGCAGTCTGCTGCAGTGCCTGCAGTGCCCCGTGTGTTGAGGCGGTGTAACTACAGTGACTCAGAGAGATGCCGCAGACATCTGCTCTTTCTCCGGTATAAACGGTATTGCAAAATCTCTACCGGTGGACACTTTTATACGTCACACGGTATAATATCGTCATACCGCCCAACCCTAGGGGTCGTGATGCTTGTTTTAGTGCTGTCATGCTGTCTACACCCCACTTCCCTTGTCCCTGTCTCCCTCCCATGTTTGTCTGTTTATGTTTGATTAATGTGTTTTAAGGTTTTTACTTGGTTTATGATGGCTCATGTTCTGAAAAAATGTAATTAAAATAACAAACTGCAATGATTTGTCAAGCGCCATATGTCCTGTTCCCAATTCGGAGGGGAAAATATCCGAATACATACACAATTACACACATGTATAGAAATGTCTCTGGTGCCCAGTGTTGTTAGGACTCTGCTTTAATGTCTGTTGCAGCACTAATGGTTTTAGCTTTCTAATGGTATTACATTCTAATGGGACCAGTAGGTTTCTCATGGTTTAACATCCTAATGGGACCAGTAGGTTCCTAATGGTTTCTTCTAATGGTTCCAAATGGTACCAAATTTTATGGTATTCTATTGGGTTTTTCAGCAGGGAGTACCAGTACAATATTTAGAATCAAAATACAAATAGTTTTAGGAATTGAAATATGGTTGCAGGGAGTATAAATGCAGTATTCGGAATCAAAATACAAATGGTGTTAGGACTTGAAATATGGTTGCAGGGAGTATCAATGCAGTATTCGGAATCAAAACACAAGTAGTGTCAGGGCTCAATATATGGTTGTAGGGAGTATCAGTACAATATTCGGAATTAAAGTACAACTGGTGTTAGGACTTGAAATATGGTTGCAGGGAGTATAAATGCAGTATTCGGAATCAAAACACAAGTAGTGTCAGGGCTCAATATATGGTTGTAGGGAGTATCAGTACAATATTCGGAATTAAAGTACAACTGGTGTTAGGACTTGAAATATGGTTAAAAGTGGTATCAATACAATATCCCGATGAAGACAGAACTAGTGTTGGGACTTGAAATATGGGTAGTGGTGATATCTTGACACTGGATATGAGTAATGGATCATCTCAACATATGACAGCAGGCCATGTCTGATGAGATATTTTAGACGTTGATTAGAGTTGCTGTCCGAATATGGCAGGTGGATCTTGTAGAGTATCCGGGAAGAAATGAACTCCGGAACATGGCAAGAATAAAAGTGTTCCCATAGCCGGAGTTTGACATGCTCCGAACATGAAATGTATTTCAGTTGCTGTTCGGAGAGTATCCTATATGGATATCACCATATCTGATTCATATCTTGTTATATTCGGGCAGGGATTCTTGGGCTTTTTGCGCAGTGCAATATCTATCTCCTTAATGTAGTGGAATGTAAAGTACACTGTAAAATGTTACCAGAATTTAACAATATTTTACTGTAATATTTCACAATAATTTACTGTATTATCACTTTACAGGCTTTAACTGTAATAATCACAATATAATACTGTAATTTAGAATTTTTCTGTGAAATCAAGTAAATTACTGTAAAAAAAAACATCCTCTGTGATAACACAACAAATTATTGTAAAATTTGAATCGCGCTTGAACCGCACTGCATTGTGGGACCAAGAAGAGACGTCAGGTGGATACGGGTGGATAAGATACTGTTCTCTTACATCCATGGTGGCTAATGTTACGACCCGACACACACCGATAGAAGAGCTCGAAGGTAAGGTTAACATTATTACATTTTAGGCAGCTTGTAACAACTTTATATTAGTTGTGTGAGTTAATGTGAGTAAGTGAACGATCTTTGGATCAAGGTAACGTCACTTTATGCTTCACTTTTTTGGCTGTTAAGTCATTTCAAAGCCGTTTTTCTCCGCAATGCTTTGCCTCATAGAGAAGTAACTTATATTTTTGGAAAGTTCAAATTGTGTGTTTTCATCTATTCGTCTCCACATGTCGTTAGGAGGCATAGTGTGTGAGTTATTTGACCGAGAATACGCGATGTTTTCGCCGCGAATTAGCGAAAGTCAAAGCTAAAGTAAGCTAACGTTAGCCTCCAGCTGCAGCAACTAAGTTATTACAAAGCCGTTTTTCTCCACGAAGCTTTGCCTCACAGAGAAGTAACTTATATCTTTGGAAAGCTCAAATCATATGCTTTCATTTGGTGGTCATATCGATGGTAGGGATATGCATGAGTATTTGATTGACTACTAATCTTTTCCAGCTTAAAGTATATGATCTGTCACTAATTGCTCTCCATTCTTTTTCAGAGGCAGTTTAAACAAGGACAATGATCCCTGGAGCAGGCTGTTGAGGTAAAAATAGCACATAAAACTGTGTAAATAATCTGAGAAAATCAAGTGGTTCTCTTCTTGATATTGTACTTTGATGTCTCATCAAACTAGCAAATGACATTTGGATCAAATTAAGCCTATAGTCAGTAATTTAATCGCATTCATTCATATGTTGACACATAACATTTGCTCTGATTAACCTCTAAATCATTAGAACCAGTGACACGTCTTTTATGCACCATGTTGAATACGCTACAATGCTATGTTATTTCTTATTTTACAGCCGTGCGCCACAGCCGCTGATGTGCAGAGGACAGTGATATTACCAAGCACCCCCTGCTTGATTGTCCAAGGTACTGTTGATATCTGGATTTTATATTGATATTTCGAGCTGTATGTGGTTATTTTAAAAATGAACAAAAAAGTCACTACATGATCATTTCACATAACTTGTTTATTGATCTCTTGACATGTTTTTTCCCCCAATATTTTATATATAATATAATATTTTTTTTTCTGAATCTGAGCTTAAGCAGTAGTGCACCAGTAGTTGGTATCTGACTAAAATTTGGTTTGGAACTGTATCACTAAGGAAGCCCCGATAGATAAGCCATCAATCCAAATCATCCGATCTTCAGTATACAGTAAATATGAGAGTGGTGAATTCTATTTGTTTTATAGTTGCCTATTACAAAATAATTGACACGAGAGTCATTTCTTAGCAGAGCATGCTGCAAACCACTTTTTCCACCCAGCTGACTTTAGCAAACGGACTGTCAACATAACATACATACACACTAACTTGCACATTGATGCTCACATCAATGGAAAGCTGCTTTTAATCAGAGATCTCTATATAGATTGATTGTATTTGTTAAATGTGTGTATCCAGACATGTCCAGTGTCATATTTTTAGCAGGGTGTAAGTTCACAATCTGGACTGTTTGCTAACATCAGCTGAGCTACTTGTTAACTGCTTATGTAAATTTGCACCGGGCAGCATTTTGAGTTTTTTAAAGGCTGAAGCTATACAAAAACTGTCATCGTGCTTGGCTTTCAATACTAATTTTTTTGGTGTAGGTCGGATTTAGTTAAAGAAGAAGGGGCACCACTGCATGTGCCTTGGATAAACAATGCAATATTAAATCTGTGAAACTGAAAGTTGTCTTTGCTTTATTGTTTACAGGTGCTTCTTGGGCATTAACCCTGAGATGGGCTCAAATTCAAAGAAGTGTGGAGGCATCAATCGACACGTGAGCACGCTCCAAAGTAAACTTGTTAACTTTGAGTGGTCAATGTAAATATGAAATTGTTACGTAGTTGGCGTAAGAATGTTCATATTGTATATGTTCATAAGTTGTAAATTGTTTATACTGTATTGTTTATACTGTATATGTTTAGAGTTGTAAATTGACGTGTGGGTTGAGTATGGTAACCAATTTCCTGCTATCTATTAATCACAATTTAATATTGATTCGATTTAATATTGATTGATTGATTCATAGATTCAGTTGGTGATACCAAAGTATGATTTTGATTTGTAACCTGATAACATAACTACCCCAGCCATGTAACACATCAATACTGGTATCAATATTGACATTAGACAGGGAATGAATCAGCACTTAATAGCTGAATCTGCTCTTTAAAAATGAAAATTCATGTTCATGTTTATGTTCAGAGACAGCTCTTGTAAATTGTTGAATATGATAGTTTTATAATTATTAAGAAATTAAAATGAGTATTGTCTTTGTTTTCTTTGTTCTTGTTTTGACTTTTAATTTAGCAAATCCAAAGCATGTTTGTTTGGTAAAATCACAGGTAACAAGTCAAATTTGCAATATGTTACAGTATTATTTAAGCTGTAACTTTACAGTAAATTACTGGCTACTGGTTGCATTACTTTTACAGTAAAAATGTAAAAGATACAGGCAATTACTGTAATTTACATACAGCAAGATATTGTAATTCCACAGCTACATACTGCTATATCACAGTAATTCCATGGGCATGACTACTGTGAAGTTACAGTATACAGCTGTAGATGCATTGTATTTTACTGTGAAATATTTACAGTACATTATTGTGAAACATGTACAGTAAATTACTGTGAAATATTCACAATAAATTACTGTAAAATTACTGTGAAAGTAATGCAACTAGTAGCCAGTAATTTACTGTAAATTTACAGTGAAAAATTTTACAGTGTAGCAGAAAATGGAAGTACAGTTGGTGTACTTACATTCCATAATCCCTCAGTGGGAATCAACATATTCGTTTATGAACTTAAATATATTGTATCAAGATTTCTGAAAAAACATAACAGTATGAATATTCTCATGAAATGATATTCACAGTTTGATTATACAAAGTATTTTGTTCTGCATTCTCTCTTTCCAGTGCAAAACTGTATATTGAGAGAACAGGTGCACTGAGGCTCTCTCTCTCTCTCTCTCTCTCTCTCTCTCTCTCTCTCTTTCTCTCTCTCTCTCTCTCTCTCTCTTTCTCTCTCTCTCTCTCTCTCGTGCACATAGACACACACACATGCATGCATGCACACGCGCGCGCACACACACACACACACCTTCTCACTCAGAGGAGCTTTCTCCCAGGGCTTGTGTCGCTCTCCCTCGACAGCGAGGTTATGTTTAATGGAAAGTTAATGTGGCTTTAATGCTCGTCGCCGCACTTCGACAGCAAAGGCCCACTAATCCACTCTGTTCCACACTGCCTGGAAACAGATGCTTCGGCAGAGGGAGAGAGAGAGAGAGAGAGAGAGTGGGGGTACAAAGAAGAGTGAGACAGAGAGAGGAGGCAGAAGATACTATTGGCTCTCCACACACTGAGCCGAGTGTTCAGTCTGCATACAGTAGTTCCACAGTGACATATTAACTTCTGACCATGAGCTCGGACCACTCTATTATAGCTCCCCCCTGTCTGTTACATACATGGGACTTTTATATCTCTACACAAATACTGCACTAATTCTTTCAAAGTAATATTCATTATACTAATATTAACACTTTATGGTTTACCATCATCAATCTATGGTAAACAAGTAGTTGATTAAACTCGAGTTAATAGGTATTCAAAGTTATAACTGCTTTATAAACCATTTTTTAATATTGTTTTATCTGTAGTTGCAACTGATGTGTATCCACCATATTCCATGCCACATAATACCTGTTACCACATACTACTAAGCTGTTAATAAGCTGTTGTTAATACTAATACTAATATTAGTATAAACATTACTGCAGATGTTAATTAGCTCTAAGCTAACTCTGGTACAATACATTAAATGGCACTTTTTATGTTTAATATTGTACATGGTCCCTCTACCTTCTTCAAAGTAAAAGGAAGTAGATTGTCTTTGTTAGAGTAATTGATTGGCATGCCCCATCAGTCATTCTTGAAGATAGGTTAGCAGCTTTATTAAATGAATGCTATAATGTTATAAAATAATATATAATATAATATGCCCTTATTCATTCCATACATTTTCATACCCTTCAAATATTCTACTTGTTTGTCTCTTTGCTGTTTTGTTTTTTTTTTAAATTGTATTGTTTTCTGCGTTTCTTTGTTATTAGTTCCTCCATTTCACGAAGAGCACATTAGTCATCTCTACTGCACCTAAAGAATAAATAAAGAAAAATAAAAGAAAACAAATGAATGAATGCTACGGTTACTGCTCAGCACACTAACACTTGGTGCGTTAGTTATGATACCTTTTTGCTTAGACTAATACTTAATTAATGGCAATAAAATACTATGTACTATGGTACATTTATAGTTGTCTTTGAATTATTATGGTTGTCTTAAAATGATAATGAAGTAAATAAAAAACACTTCATACAGCTGGAATGCTTACTTGCCGTGGTAGGGGTGTCCCAATATCACCATATTCATGAAAAGCGTGAATAAAAATAATTATATATTGATTTTGGTTTTAACAATGCACATTTGATAATATCGTCTGATTAATCAACCAAAGATGTTTTGCCTTGTGCATCTCTTGTGCTTGAGTTTGTCTGGTTGCCTTTTCACTGGAAACTGAGTACTGAGTACTTTTCTTTGCAGTTATAGTGACAAAGTCCCTTCACCTCCCTACACTTGAATTTTAAGGGTCATTTATTTGTTTAAAAAAAACACACAAACCACACAGAAACCAAAGTTAAAGACAGATTTGATCAGATATCATTATCGTGAATTTGTTTGACTACGATAATCATGTAATGAAACCTGACAGCCCTACACTGTTGCCTAAAGTTATGGACAAAAACTAAAGAAGAAGAATAGATGAAAGCTGTCAAACTCTAGGAAATGTAATGTCAGTCAGAGACTTTGATCCAACACTGATCTGTATGGATTCGGGTGGAACAAAAGTGTGCAGCTGAAACAAATATATCAATGTGCTAGTTCATCTCTCAATATTTTATTTTATCCCTGGTTTCCCCTTCTGTGTTTGCCTTTAAATATAACAGAATATCTACATCCACTCATTCAGTTTGTGTTTATCCTCATTTGATCACTGTGTTTGTTGAAGACATATTGGTTCAGACTTAGAGGCTAAGAGCATTGACATGAGTCTTAACTAGTTAGTACATCACCATAGACACAGTCGCAGTTGTTTTCCCCACTTTGCGTGTGTAATCAATTCAGGCAGTTTGGTAGGGAGGGCTCATGTTTTCAGACTTCAAGAGGCTAATAGCTTTAAAATGAGTCTTAACTGGTGTTTAATTCACCAACAGCTGCTGTACTGTTTAAGAATCGAGCGACAGGCCTGTCCGTCAATCGGACCAGGGGGAGAAATTAGTTCTGCTGATGCCCATATTCCCTCCCAGAGAACCATCTGCTCCACTTCAGTACAATAGAGGGATTTTCTGAAGGAATAAAATGCTTTGAACACAACAATTTCTCTCCCTCTCTCTCTCTTTCTCTCTCTCTCTCTCTCTCTCTCTCTCTCTCAGAGGGCTCTTGGTAAAGGTGTCGTTTTTCCCAGCAGGACTGCCACTCAGAAGATCTGTGGGACAATTACTGATTGGTTCCTTTTGTTAAAGAGTTGCTCGTGTCATCATGATGCTGACAACACTATGAAATGTATACAAAATGAGATGCATTTAAATGCATACAAATTCGAGCCTCAGTATGATACAAGCACTTTCTCAGTTCAGTTACAGAAATGTCTTCAAAATTAGTCTCACTGTTCACTGTGGTTCTCTCCTTCCGGTTAAAAGCAGAATGCGTGACGCCCATACAGACAGATTATATCTGTGAAGTTTTGTTTTTAGGCCTTTTTCTTTTTCAATTAGAAATTAGGAACAACAGTTTTTTAAAGGCTGAAGCTATACAAAAACTGTCATCGTGCTTGGCTTTCAATACTAATTTTTTTGGTGTAGGTCGGATTTAGTTAAAGAAGAAGGGGCACCACTGCATGTGCCTTGGATAAACAATGCAATATTAAATCTGTGAAACTGAAAGTTGTCTTTGCTTTATTGTTTACAGGTGCTTCTTGGGCATTAACCCTGAGATGGGCTCAAATTCAAAGAAGTGTGGAGGCATCAATCGACACGTGAGCACGCTCCAAAGTAAACTTGTTAACTTTGAGTGGTCAATGTAAATATGAAATTGTTACGTAGTTGGCGTAAGAATGTTCATATTGTATATGTTCATAAGTTGTAAATTATGTATAAGTTGTAATGTAAGTTGTGCTTTTTCAATTAGAAACAACAATAAATAAAAAGAAAGAAAATAAATGACCAATGTTGTCTCTTTTGTAAATTTACTAAAGAGACAACATTGGTCATTTATTTTCTTTCTTAAATGACCAATGTTGTCTCTTTTGTAAATTTACTAAAGAGACAACATTGGTCATTTATTTTCTTTCTTTTTAGTGATTGTTGTTTAGCACACCTCTAAACTGCCAGCCGTATTTTAATTTCCACTCAGCAAAACTGAACCAACAGGTGAACTTTATTGAAAATGTAAAAGATACAGCTATATTGCAAATTGGCTACTTATGAATAACGCTGTAAAATCTAGCTTCAACACTGTTTTGTAGATTTCTCAGATATAATACTCACCTCTGATCTTTTCCTAAAACAGAGCAGCGTAAACTTTTATTAAACAAGTCAGCTGTTATGGCCTGGCCTGGGACAATATGTCACTGTGGTGGAGCTCTGTTTATAAGCTGTGGTGGATGGACGTCAGAAAGACAAAGGTGAGCAATGAACAAAGAAGCTTTTAAAGAAGATTTGGTCCGGGACTTGAGGGATGCAAGTCCCTGAGGGCCATGATAAGACCTGTGACTAATGGCATTTGAGCACGTGCTGCTAAGGTCATCTTCCATGTAGCCTATTTCTCCTGAAACAAATGTATTTTGTCACTCTTACTCTAGTGTTATTGACAAGAAAGGATCATTTAAAAAATAATTCACCTGTTAATCTCATGCTCATGGAAAGTGTTGTTGTTCTGGAGCTTCACAGCAAAACATCGCTGCAGCTTTTTCCTTAGCAACTGAAGCAGATGGGGACTTGTTTTAAAATGGAAAAAACAACCACTAAAAATATGAAATGGCTCCATACAGCCTGTACAGTGTACTCCAGGTCTTATTGGAAAAGACATTATTTCCATCCTCAACGTGCAGTCGAACTTTTGTTACCCACTTCAGACAAAGTGCACACTAACCCTTTTAGCGTAGCAGCTAGAGGGATGATTTTGACGTGAAATTAGTGTAAATTAAGTCTTTTCAGATCATTTTGGGCTCTCAGGGCTTCTTGGGACTTGGATAATAGCAGTCAAGTTGTATGGAGCCATTTGATGTTTTTACATTTTAATGTAAAGTTAGTGAGTTTGTCATTTTGATTTTACAAAACATTTTGCCACAACAGGTGGAATATGTACCCCAGTAATTCCTAAAGTGATTTGAATCAGGTGAATTCCATTGGCGTAGATTTTTCCAGTTGTTGATGGTGACCTGTGAGGACCAGCTTGTGTGTTTAAGCAGCCCAATGAGCGAAAGACATAAATAGCCACCTGTCTGTCTGAGCATCATCCTACTGAATAACTAATTTGTCAAGTGAAGTGAGCATGGGACGTTCAGGGCCAGTGGGTGTTCTGTGTTTCTGATCTTTGACTCATTTTACACTCAAGTTACTCACCAGGGGACAATTCAGACGGTCAGCATGATCAAAGACAGCCAGAACAAAGCTGAGTCTCTCTGGCTGGAAATCATCTAAAGCGGAGGGCGACCTTTCTGCCGAACTTGTCGACGGTAGGAATAATTGATGGGGAGATGATGACATCACAACGTGATGACGATGATGCAGCGAGATGAAGCAGGTTACCTGTGAAAATATATGGAGCTGTAACTGGACATCTGCCTGTAGATGACGGACCTCTCGCCCTCACATTGTACTGTACATTCTGTTGTCTCTACACCTTCATGATGATCTCACCCTGCTGTTTCCGGCCGGACTGATGCCACAGTGACAGTCAGCGGTGTCGGATCAAAGAGGGACCGTCAGTGGGGTGCAAGGCCGACCGTCGCTTTAGGCTTAACGGGATCAGAGGGAGCGCGAGGCCAAGGCCACATCACATTAGTGTGAGCGCCTCTGTTGGGAATAATAATAATTATCATAATAATAATCATTATAATTATAATAATAACATTTATACTGTGACTACCACTAACAATAATGATTATAACAATAATAACATTAATACTGCTACAACTAATGATAACAATTATCATTATGATTATAACATTAATTATAATACCCCTAATAATAATAATAATAAGAAGAAGAATGATAATAATAATAATAGTAATAATGACATTAACAATAATAACAACAATGATACATAATTATTATCATAATAACATTAATAATAAACAATAAATAACAATAATATTCATGATGATATTAATAACTTTAATAGTTGCCCTTCTACTAACAATAATAATATGTATGATGATAATAATTATGGTTATAAAAGGAATACTACTACCAATAATTATAATAATTATTATTATTCATATAGCGCTTTTCAATGACCCAAAGTCGCTGACATTCATTCATTCACAATTGGAACCGATAAACACTTGCAGTAAAAATGCAGATGTGGCAGAATGGCCATTTTCTCCCTTTGTCAAATGCCCTCTCATAAGGTTTCTGGTGTTGTAGAAAAAAATCCCCTTTCTTATTCCTGCGTTAAGTGCATCGGGCTGTATGCAGGAATTCAATCACCTTGATTGTGGGGCGGTGCTGCGCCGACCTATATGTAGGTGCGCGCCTTCCTCATCAGATGTGTCTACCTCCCTGTCATATGGAGCGTGGTTTCCGCGTTGGCGGCGTTGTCTGGCGTGGCGTGGCGTGGCTGTTTCAAAGGCTGTGTGTGTCGGATCGAGTTTCCTCACTGTAATCACAAGGTAAACCTCTCTGCCATTCTTGCTACGTCGGCACATTTACGGTGTTGTTGGCATTATACCGGCATGCGTTTTCTTGCTTCGTAGTGGAGCTGGCCTGTCTGCCGGCTGGAGAGTGTGTGTTGGGAACGTGTGGCCCAGAGCCCGTGCCCAACGGCCTGTGCATAACGGCCCGTGTGCGCTCGGTGTTGCTTTGCTAAGGTAGGCCTACTCATTGTCTGTCTGTCGTATTTATGCTGTGTGTTATCTGCAAATAAAATAACTTGGTGGATCTGATTGCAGCGATAGCTGCTGCTCTTCATCCCGTGTCTCTCACACTCGTGACGGGGCCGCTGCATGGGAAACCTTCCGGTATATACTTGAATTTACCTTCCTCCTAGGACTTCAAGTGCAATTTCTGTTATAATTTAGTTGTTTGTGCACTTGTAGGCCAAGCTGTACACCACGGCAGGTGGTTTATCTCCAACCCTAAACCGTCTACTCGCCAGGAATCTCCGCTGTTCTGTCTGCGCTGTTCTGCCTGCATTGTCTGTCCACGCTGCTCGGCTCTGTCCACACGCTCTACTCTGAGCATAATTAAAGGACCATTCATTATTTTTATTACACGGGTCATGACCGTTGGGTTGTTTGTACCATATCATTTCATTTATTTTTCATTCTTTTTGTTGTAACCCCCAGTATTTAGTTCATTTAGGCTATATTTTCCTTATTTCATTATTCATTTAGCCTATCGGTCGTGGTGTCTGTGTGACGCGCCAGTTAACCCAGTTCTGACATTTTGGCTCTGTTTAGCGTGTTGGTGCTCTTTAAAGCCAGTGTGTTGGTTTGCACCGTGCCACCCTTCCATGACTTGATTTTATTAACGTTTGTTGTCTTTCTTTCATCAAACAGGAGCTGTTGGGCCTGAGCGAGTGGCACTGATCCCTTTGGTGGCGGTCCCCTTCACTTCTTTTTTGGTGGCGTGCAGCGTGGTGTGATCCGATGGTGTGGGTTTTCATGTTTGGTGTGTCTCATAGGACCCCTTCCCCTCTTTCAGCTAGTCACTTTCGTTTGGAGGCCCACAGCCCTGTGTATTTTCATTTTGAGTATACTTTTGAGTGAAGGTTATGGGGCCAAAATAATAACTGTGCAATATGGGGTCAAAAGGGTGACTGTGCAATAAGATTTACAAAATAACTCTCACCAGACTGTATATAATCCTTTTTAAAATTGTGTTCATTAAAAAGAAGAGAAATATTAAATAAACTTGTCTATTTTTGGAAGCACGTCTCTGCCGAGTGATTTCGAACCTGTGATCTTGTCTGTGTTGTATCAAATTTGTTGTTCCCACTTAAACTATTTCCTGGGGGTGAAATTCCCCTAGGTGGCGTTGTTGGACGTAAATAACTTTGAAGTTAACTTGATCAACTTAAAACGTAGACTCTCGCCGCTTTGCCACACAGAACTTGGTGTCAAACAGTGTTTTCGTCGACGATGACAAAATTATTTCGTTGACGCCCCTTTTTTTTTTCATGACGAGACAAACATGACTCTGATGACTAAAACATGACGAGACGTGTGTTTTCGTTGACGAGAATGGACGTAAATGTTAGTGGGTGGTCTGTCAGAAGTTCAAAATGCATGACATTTCTGCTTAATGTTCGTGTAGTAAGTCGACAGCCGCTGTGACCCGGGAGATGCAAGCGTCTCCTCGGTCTCTTTCTTCGTTGTTCACTTGCTGTTGTAGCAGGAAGCTAGTAACGGTCGCTACTTTCAAATTAAAAGACCCCAGTTCTAAACTCAAATAGGGTGCAATGTAAAGCTCTTATTTTGAAGACAAACTCAGTAACTTTTTTTTTATTTTTTTTAATTGAACAATTTAAGTGTACAAAACCACAAGGTATAAAATAACTATCGGCACATTTCAACAGTTTTTTTCATGAATTGATGCCCTACTTCATACAAGTGTCACACATAAGTTGTGAAAAAAGCAGATCTAAAAGTTCAACACATTGCAACACATTGTGAGCTTGTAGATCTTTTTATTGACCTAAATTAATTTGATAAAAGACTATACTTTTGTTTTTGTTTTTTTTCTAACTTAAACTGACATAAAACTAGACTAAAACCTGTTTGAGTGTTCGTCGACTAGAACTGGACTAAAACTATCACATATAGAAGTGACTAAAATTTAAAAAGCATTTTGGTCCTAAAGACTAAATCTAAAATGGCTGCCAAAAACAACACTGGTGTCAAAATGTAAAATAGCCTCCTCACATACTGTACAAGTACAGGTAGGCCTACTCATCAGGACAATGAGTATGGAGCCAGATATGGAGGGGCCCGCGCAGGCTGTCACAAATGCAAATCAAGTAGAGACAGTTTTCCTGTGTCAGTTCACAAGGACAGCTCCACTACAACCCGAGTCTGTCTCATTTTATTAGCCCTACACATCTTTGTATCAGCAGCTGGCAAATCATGAGAGAAACACAAAGTCAGACCGGCACACAAGCTTCAGAGAGTTCCAATCACAAACGGATCAGAGCACCGCTGACCAATCCTGTGCACTGAACTCTGTCCACTGAGGTTCATGAGGAGGACCGGCAACATCCCCGAGGGCTCACACTTGTGCGCGTGCGCGCGTGCGTGGGCCTGTGTGTGTGTGTGTGTGTGTGTGTGTGTGTGTGTGTGTGTAGGGGTATAAAACCACTCCAAGAGCCTGCAGGAGAGTCAGTGTTTGTTGTAAACTTGCTCCGTATATGAGCAGAAACTTTCCGGGTCGGACAGCCATTATGATGTTTCCATGCAGCGCTCTGCCGCCTCCTCTCTATCCGGGCTTACTGCGTCCCCCTCCGGCTCTCTGCTCGCCCCTGACCCGGTCACTCCCTTCAGGCTTCCTGGTTGAAGATCTCCTCCGGTTAAGCCAGCCTGTCAGCTATGTACAGCGGACTTTCTCTTCCAGCAGTCCTCGGACCATTCTCCCGCTCAGCCCGGGGCTGGGCGCTTCTCCCCGGGCGTTGGGTCCCAGCACGGAGAGTTCAGTGCCTCAGAGCTCCGACCAACCGAGCACTCCGCAGGCTGCCTCCGCCGACTCCGGCTACCTCAAGTTCGGCGTCAGCGCGATACTGGCGCCGTCCACACGGAGAGGTGAGTGTGAAGAACAACTTGGTGATGATCCTGCGATTTCTATTACTATACTTTAGCTACTGTTAGGATAGTAAAATATAACAACAATATGTCTTGTCGTTGTTGTTGTTGTTATGAAAAATTGACCTACTCTGTCACTATAACTGACACACAGAGTGTGAGTTAAGAATACTGACTATAACTAAACTATAGTATAGTATAGTGACTTTATGTAAAGGTTCAAGGCGCAGTAGAGTCAATAATGTGCATCCGACATTATTTTAGTTTATACTAGTTTATACTTTGTAACCAGCTGTTTTATCTGGAGGCACAGGTCTGTACCTTGTCACTGTGGCACTGATGTGTGTCTACATGTTACTTGTGCTGCTTTTGAAAAGCCCAGATATGAATTGGATTTATGTTCTTTCTATGCTTGCTCCTCAGTCCACAGTTTTCAAACTAAGAACTTCCCTTTGCCTTTGTGTGACGGGAGCCTTCATCCTTTCATCAGAGCTTCTTATTTCACAGGTTGGTGGACTTACCACTTCTATCCATATATTGGCATTAGTACTTTTAGAAATCATGCATAACTGATTTATGTGTGATTACTTCATCCTTTTTTTATGATAGGAAAGTGTCACTGAAGTCACATTTATTACATCCAGGTGTCACTTTATGTTCGGTGCAGACATGTCTGCATCAGAAAATATTTCTCATTTCTTGTTCACATTTCAGTATCATGCTCAAACAGACTAAAGGGTTTTACAATGAAACATAACACACAAAGTTCCAAATAAAAGAAGAAATCTGAATATGATGCATCTTTTACTGTCCTGCCAACTTCAGATACCAAAATTAATACTGATAATAAAACCTTGCTGAAGGGCTGTTTGACCAATTTGCAATTTAAGTAAAATAACAAAATGAGAGTTTGTTAGAGGAAGTGTTTCCTTGATCTCTCTGTCATATGAGGTAAAATACAGTGCTTTTGTAATAAGAGCAGGCTGCAGATGCAGACACTGGTGGCTGAACAGTTACATTAACTTTCATTGCTCAGTTTCTGTTCTTTGGTCTGGAACAAAAACTCCTCAGTCAGTGTCATTTCAATTTCCTCTGCCTCAGACACACCACCAGTATGTTAGTGATGAGCAAACGAACAGCATTACAACACTTTAAATGTTTGTCAGGCTACAAACAAATCTGAAAGCACTCTGATGTACTGCATTTCCAAAAATATTAATGTTTGTTTTTTTACCATGATTAGTTAGTTCACTCATCTTCATGGGCAATCACAGTGCATCCAGTTGCCTGTTGTAAAAAGTCATACTTCAGAGAATCAGAGTAAAGATATGACTTTGGTAAAAGTGAAAGTCAGCTATACGAATATACTCGAGTAAAAGTCTTAAGTATCTGCATTTTAATGTTCTTAAGTATCAAAATACAAGTAATATGTGTGAGTGGTTCCCAAATGATGTGCTGCAGCACAACATTTGGGAACCACTCACACATATTACTTGTATTTTAGATTACAACTATAGATTATTATTGCAGTATACACCTATACAACAAATAATGAATAGGTTTTTAATTAACCATATCAGTATTCCATACACATCCATTTCCAGTGAGAGGACATGTTATAGGGGTTGTTATTCTGTACAGATCAGCCTTGTCACATTATCAGAACTGATATTCAACATTTTTCTGATTATTTGAATATGTGTTTTTTTTTTTTTAAATATGATTGCAGATAAAATCCGATGAAGCATGCAATCTACAAAGTAATTACTAACTAAAGCTTTTACATAAATGTACATGAGTACAAAATCTGCCTTCAAAGCGGGTGGCGTAAAAGCATAAAGTAGCAGCAAATGAAAATACTCAAGTAAAGTGCAAGTACTTAAATAGAGTAGTTGAGTAAGTGTACCTGGTAACATTCTGTTACTGCTGGCTGCTTATAAATGTAAATAAAGAGAATGGATTTGATTGGTTCATGTCCTTTAAATTAGAATCATAAGAAAGCCATAAGCTTGTTGTAAATGTAAGTAAGTCATGGTGGCACCATGTGGTTTCTATGGGGCTTCACACTACGTGTGTGACTGAATTGTGATCAACATATTCATTTATTATCCTCTGTGATATTACTGACTGGCAACCTGTCCAAAATCTGAAGGATAGGTGCTTATAGCTAATGGATGGATGGATGCGAATTAATTCATTCTCTGATAACAATGGACTTTGATTCCAAATTAGGTCAATGTCTCTTTCACACCGAGCACACGTCTGTGATCCAACTGAGTTGGACTTCTAGCACACAGCTCTGCTTACTGGAGAGTTTGTTGCAAAAATTTTTGGTTTTTCACTTGAGAAAGGTGATGAGAAGTCGTTTTACCAGCTGGTGTCGATGGTGAGCTTTCAGCCTGAGCCTCAGAGACATTGTCAGCCTTTTAGCCTGGGAATGCCCCGGACAGCATGGAATCAGCTCCGCCAATTTGAAGGCCTATTTAGGCGACGAACTGACTGCTGACATTAGCACCAGTTGTCCTAATCCACAAATTAGTCCAGTTTGTCACGCTCTAAACATATTAGTGCCGTTTGTCATGGTCTAAATGTGAGGCAAGTATCTTCACAGCTCAGGAACTCAGCGCCTCTTCACGCGCCGTCGTTTTCCCACCAAGCCCCTCTGCCTGCCCACAAAGCTCTCAGCACCATGACCAATAGGAGCCAAAACCACACACACACACACGCACGCAAGTATGCACCCACACAAAGATTTGAGTTGCTTACAAGCTCTCTGTTAAATTCAAAGGTTTGAACTCATTTTCTAGGATTGATTTTCCAACATCCAGCAGCATATTCATCAACACAACAGAATATATCATCAGACAGAATACATGCAGGAGTTCTTGAACGTAGGGATGTGACTCTGAACAGCACTCAGATCTGTGTATCCTCTAGAGCTTTAGGAACAGCTCTACATTATACTGAACTGTCTTTAATGGGCCTGTAATATACTGGCCTGTCGACGGCCTTTTCCACTCAATTCATTACAAGACAATAACCTTTCTCTATGCATTTGCCGCCTATACACTCCCCCTTCATGCTTCATTAGAGGCAGTGTGAGCCGAGCTTTGGAAAGCCCGTCTCATTAGCATAGGCTCTGTTTCCACTGCTGGACAAATTGGGCTTTAAAGGGCAGATTTCAGGCAGAACAAGTATATTATCGGCTGCATCAGGGAGCTTGTGAGACGATGATGGAAACAAGATGGGATGATGATTTTCTGAGAATGCCGACAGATGCAGAATGTACAAACAAAAATCTAAGTTGAGCAGAACTCAGATTAATTCTGCATAAAAGCTTTAAACTTGTATCCACCCAGACCAACTAAGATGGAAGGGAAACAGCAAGTATGTTTAAATAAAAATAGAAAATATTACGATCGAATGATTTAATTTTTTTGACACACTGAAGGCAAACAGCAAATGAATGACAGGAGAAGGATGTGCTAAAAAGCTCCAATCATTCAGCTGAGCATACAGATGTCTCTGAATATAAAACAAAATGGTGACATTGCAAATTGCCCAGCACAGTCACATTTTATAACATGTTGTATATGAACTGATCCAACAAAACATCCGTGCTTTATCAGCGTCCGACTGAGAAGAATAAATCTGACGACGCAAAAAGGATAACATACAATGAATAGTTCAAAACAGCTGAATGTGTAGTAGCTGGTAAGGAAACGTCTGCATGGATGCATGAGTCCAAACTGATAACATGCACCAAACAGTTTTTTCAATTGCTGACAAGCATGAGCCACACAACTCTTCACACAGCTGAACTCAGAGCACCAAAACACTTCTTACATGTCTGCAAATATTATTTTCATGTAAATCAGGATTTCATTTAAAAATATCAGCTTTTACCTTATTGGCTGTGCCACTAAATGTGACTATTTCCATTTTTCTGCATTTCAAAACTTCCACTCTGCTACAGTTTGCCAGCACATATTGTACTTTTTAATCCATTACATGTATTTGATAGCTTTAGTTACTAGTTGCGTTGAGGATTACATGCTGCATTACAGCCGGAGTGGCACATTTTTAAAATATTTTTTTTCTAAATTGGCAGTCAGAAAAAAAAGGACAATATTTGCTTGATCCAAAGTAAACAGTATAAATATACATGTATAACTTACTGTTACTGCTACTTCTTCAGGGCATTACATATCTACGGAAGAGGATTAGGGCCGCATGTGAATTTTTTTTTTTGTTCTGACTTTAGTCAGAATTCTGAGAAAAAAGTCAGAATTCTGAGAAAAAAGTCAGAATTCTGAGAAAAAAGTCAGAATTCCGACTTTAATCTCAGAATTCTGACTTTTTTCTCAAAATTCTGACTTTTTCAAGTCTTTTTCAAAATTCTGAGATTAAAGTCAGAATTCTGACTTTTTTCTCAGAATTCTGAGAAAAAAGTCAGAAGTCTGCACATGTAGAAAAAAATTTGAGTTCTGACTTTTTTCTCAGAATTCTGAGAAAAAAGTCAGAATTCTGAGATTAAAGTCAGAATTCTGACTTTAATCTCAGAATTCTGAAAAAAAATTCACATGTGGCCCTAATCCTCTTCCGTACATATCAGACACACAGTACTGAAGTAATACTTGTAGATAGATACTACTTATACTTGTAGAAATCCCGGAAGGGAAATTAGGATATCGTAGCAGCAGGTGCATTCAAATACATGTACAATCAAACACAATATAATATGTGTACATACAATATGTACACAATATAAAAATAATACAATAGTGTATACAATAAAATGGGTGTCTTTCAGTTTTACCAAAAAAATCATACTCATCAAACTTTTTGTAAGTATGCAGTTGCTCTTTAAATTTCTACTCTCTGTCCCTCCAGCTTCCTCCTCTGTGGCCCCTGTCCCCGGTACGTTTTCATGGCCCCTGGCCCCCAGAGGGAAGCCCAGGAGGGGCATGCTGCGGCGGGCTGTGTTTTCAGACCTTCAGAGGAAGGCCCTAGAGAGAACTTTTCAGAAGCAGAAATACATCAGCAAACCAGACAGGAAGAAACTTGCCAGTAAACTGGGACTTAAAGACTCCCAGGTACACACCAAGGACTATTTGCCTGTTTGTTCCATTTTATTTATTTCAGACAGTCCCATATATAGTGAGCAAGTACAAACATAGATTATACTCCAGTGCTCTGTAGCCTAAGCCACTTTTGAACCTAGTCAGTTATACTGATAGTGTTTATTCTGTCCTGTGAAGGTGAAGATCTGGTTTCAGAACCGCAGGATGAAATGGAGGAACTCCAAGGAGAGAGAGCTGCTGTCAACAGGCGGCTGCCGCCAACAGACACTCCCCACCAAAACCAACCCCCACCCAGACCTCACAGATGTAGGCAGCACCTACTGCCACCGGCTGGACAGAACTCCAACCACTGGCCAAGCACAGCTGGACAGCCAGAGGTCCCATCTTCACCACCACCACCACCACCACCACCACCATCATCATCATAGTCCTTCCTCCCCGTCAGAGTCCAGCAAACAGTCAGAGCTCTTAGAGTCAGACAGTGAGGAAATCACAGTTTCGTAAGACCTTGATAGAAGCCTAAGTAATCAGATTATACTGTTGATTGAAATAAGTAAGCTATGGAGGATGACAGGACAAAATACGTTGTTTTTAAAGAAACCAGTGAATGGAAGTAAATAGCAGAAGAATCTGCACAGTACATAGCTGTTTTCTTAGCCTGTCCCCCTCAGTCCATGTTTCTGTACAGTGTTGTCTATATTGCTTTAATACATAGTTCAGAATATGTATATACAGCAGACTGAGCTCTTTTAGAACTTTGTAGATGGAAACTTTTATATATGAAAAGTGTACTTTCTAATTGTTATATTTTCTCAAATAAATCTTAAGTATTCTTTTGCTTTTTGTTAATGTTCAGTATCCTGATGACATGAAATGAGCACAGGCTGTTCCTTTAAGGTTAAAACTGTCACTTACACGACTGCTGTGTGTGTAGACAGCACCCGAACCCAGCTGCTGTGTCCTCAGAGTTTAGACTGCACCCAAACCCAGCTGCTGCGTCCTGTGGACATCTCCTAAATACCAGCAGAGGCTGCTGTATCTGAGGCTTATTGTCGATGTCTGCATATTCAGGTTTAACAGATGCAGATTTGTTTCTGCAGCTCTTAAAAAATCTTGTTGAATAGTAAGATGGAAACACATTATCATCAGTGTAATCCACTGTAATCATTTACTTACATGTTAACAGTGTCTCTGGATAAGTTCATTTTCAACTGTGTTTGCTGCATGTCATTCTGGCTACCATCCTCCCATGAGGTGAGTGTTCAGTCATCTGTGTGAATAGCAGAGGAAAATTAATGACACTTAATAAGAATGAATCTTGAATCTTTGAAATGTCCATGAAAGTCTGAATGTCCCAGTATTTGGTTTGTCTCCCTTTCACTTTAATGACAGCATGCACTCAAGCTGCATGGACTCCTCAAGTTAATGCAAAACTGTATTGGTGTTCTGATGGTTTGATTACTTTGGCTCTCCCCAGTCGTGCTTTGGATACAACTGATACAGTTTTCTAAGATGTTTTATGCCATTAGCGGGTCTGCTCAGGTTTTTAAACACAGTTCAACCCCCTAAGTTGACTATTGACCCCATTCCACAACCCGTAAACAAGGCAGCCCATCTGTGATTTTTATCTGAAGCGTCATGTTGTGCATCACTGATGTCCTGTTTCAGGTCACGAATCGACGGGAACAGTTGTAACATAGGAGAAACCAACAGAACGTTGTGCTAGAAGTGTCTCTAAAACTGTGGATATATTCTTTTGAGCATCACAACCCCCGCGAAATGACTTGTTTCACTGTCATGATTTGAGCGATTCAGCCCAATCACATTAGGAAATTCTACAAAATTCTAGAAATCCGCACAATTAAATTATTTTAATCCCCATTAAATTCAGTCGGGCACTTAACGAGAAGTTAGCCAGCTCCGTTTGCAATCACAGTTTTTCATAGATGGGAAGTTGAGCTTTTTTGGCTTTAAAAAAACCACTGAGCAACTTTTATAGTAATAAACGGGGCTCTGCCTCCAACACTGTGTCCACTAATAAGTCATCCTTAATAGACTGCATCCCAAATTCTGTATTCATATACATGCCACCACTGGACGTTGATATGTCATTATCACTTTTAACCACTTAATGAACGCCCCCATTTTAAGGTTCTTTTTTCCAAAATGACATACCGAAATTAAAAGCATGACAGCTGCCACATAGTTTGAGACTCATGGATGTGCTTGGTACCATTGGAAAGGTAACACCCTCAAGCTAGAAGTGTAAGTGTGATTCTATGGCATACTGACACAGAGTTACAGAGGTTGGAACACAGGTTTTGGGTTTTGTCCAATTCAAAAGTCAATAAACTAACTAAGATATAAGGGTTCAGGTATGTCTATGGACACAGCAGACACAATAAGGACATAGCCACAGATCTCAGCTTGCTACACTCAAAATTTGAAGTCAAAAGACTGAAAAATTGATTTTTCACAATTTTTTTTCTAAAGGCATGTCTGTGCGTTTTGCTTGGGTCCTCTGTTTCCAAGAGCGCCTACTGAGATTCAAAGGCTTATAACTTAATAGCTTTACCTAGAAACATAATCTTGGTCTCAAATGAAAGCTAAGACCCTGGGGTTTCTGGCTTGTTCGACACTTGTAGCTAGTTTTGGGTAAAATGACATGGATATTCCCATTCTATGGACTCTTGGCGAACTATGAAAAAAAAATTGTGGCATGACGTTGTAGCTGTGGAAAAAGGGAACACTCTGAAGGTATGTAGGCATTCTTGCTTCTTGCGGTAGAGGGCTCTTTCCAATGTTGTGTCATGGTGAGTTTAGAAGGCTATTACATGGTCTGGAAATAACTTTTTTGGGCTTAAAATAATCACGACAGTCTCAGCTTTCCAACAGTGAGTATATACTGTTAAGATCTGATGCTTAAAACTATAAGCATAAAACTGTTTTTACGAAGGGTGTTCATTTAGTAAAGGGTGTTCCTATGTTGGAACGGTGTTCCTTAAGTGGTTAAGTGTAGCGAATTTAACGTGTTCACCCAGGTCTTAATTTTAGATCAAAGTTGAGCCGAGCTGATTAAAACCTGTAGACTTTGCAGAGTCAATTGACCCAGGTGTAAATGCAGAGTTTACACATTCCCATTGCACACAGAAGCCAGATCTTAGTGGGTTTAAGTGGGATAGCTGACCAATGGAAAATGTGCTTAAATATAACCATGATTTGACTTGACTTGATACTGCAGCAGGATAATGAGCCCAGACACACCTCAAAGCTCTGACACAACTACGGAAGACCCAAGGAGACCTGACTGTCCAGGACTGTCCTCCAGTTACCTGATCTCAACCCCATTCGACATTAATGGGGGCACTTGCAGACCGACAAAGCCACTCAGTCTGTGACACCACAAGAGGCTTTGTGGAACATAGTCACATTATGCTGAGATAACATGAGTCAGCAGCCTTTTCCTCATCTTGTGGAGTCCATGCAGCTTGAGTACATGCCATCATTCAAGCAAAAGGGGTACAGACCAAATACTAAGATGGTCTGACATTTTCTACAGGTTCAGCTCTTCACTTAAATAAGCTGTATATGAAGCTGTATTATCAGTTGTACTGAAACACACACAAAAAACAGTTATGTGTTTCAACCACCCAATATGAACAGAACATTTTCATTTGATTAAATCATACTTTTATTCTACTAAAACTGAAAAGGCAATCTCTGACAATCACAATTCGCAGCGAGCATCTTCTGACTAATGAATTTAACAAGCAGCTGAAAGTTCAATGATGTAGGTTCCCGTTTAGCTGGATCAGCTCTAAACTGCAGCTCAGCGATTCAGATGCCAGGTGACACAGCATCATCCCTCACACTACGCTAACCTGCATATGAGGAACCAAGCACATAAAGATGCAGCCATTTACAGGAAACAATCAGAAAACTCTAAAATTGATTGTTAAAAAAAAAAAAAAAGACTTTATTGCCATTTTCCACGATGGATTATACAAGGAAAGCTGTAGAGCAACAATATACTGACATTTGAATTAAATACAAAAAAATGCTATTTTTGTTTTTCTTTACTCAACATTCTGCTGTAGAACAGACGACTGACAGATCAGCCATCATCATCTTCATCAGAAAAACAATGACTTAATTAAAACAGCGCTTTTATTAATGTGAACTTTATTTACATGAGAAAATAAAAACAGACTTCATGCCATGCTCTTCAAGCCTACAAACACAACAGAGTGGCTGCTGTTAAATGACTGAGGGGAGCTGTTAATCTAGGACAGTACATACAGTATTTACAGCCAAATGTCAACTCACAGCACAATCCACCACACCATTTCAACACACCTGTACGCAGCACCGATTGGTCCCAACTTCAGCTCAGGACAGATTCTCAGTCCCGATAGTTTGAAAAGCGGCATCAGGGTGCACCAAATTGTGTCACTTCTCCTCCAGAATAAAAGCACTAGTTTTAACCCTGTCCCACCTCAAGTCTGCAGGTTTTAAAAACAGACACTACAGCTGATCACTTTCAAGGGAGGATTTAAGACCACTGACATGAAACAAAAGCTTAGCAGAAGGCCACCAAACACTTTCAAAATAAAAACAGGACAGATTTCGTACAGAACCTCGACCAAAACCCCTGTTAAAAACAGACAAAAAAAAGAAATCCTTCAATAAGAGCATACAGCTGTGGCTTTTAGGGCCCTGTCAGTTTGAACCCCATCAGAGGTGAAAAAAAAGACAGAACTTGATGTTGCTGTGGAAATGCAGCTCTGCTTATACTGTTGAGGCATAAATATCTGAAATTGGCAGAAATCAGACACTTCATTGACTAAAGTAAGTGCTGGAGCATCAAGCCCCATTTACACATCAACCATTAGCCTACTATTATTTGTTATTATTATTGTAACTAATTTGTGTTTTTTAATTTTTCTGATAATAATGTGTCAATTTTTGGCAAATTATCACAAATCACCAGAGGACCCCAATGCAAACCGGACTTCAGCTGAAATCTGTGAGAACTACATATTGATATGAGGACAGTGTTCAGCCACAAGGGGGCAGTCACATGCTGCATTTACACAGCAACATATCTGAAATCGGCTCCTTTCAGCAGTGTTTCTCCATCCAAACTCAGGAGCAGTGACATGGCCAGTCAGGAAAAAGTTTCTTTATTTTTTCCTGCAACCACACAAGTAGCACTCCATAACAATTAAGTGGTTTTAACAACCTTTAAATATGTACAAACATCTTTGTGCTGTGATACTCAAACAGAGAGGAGGAGGGTAAGTTCATTATTTCAGTATTATAATACAGTATGAGGTGTACATAGAATGGGGGGGGCACCAAAAAACATTAGGCTTGGACAGGACAGGAGGAGGGTGGGATACAGTGACAGTCATCAAGATGAAACTGTACAGACTGACGATTACGTGATCCAGTACACACAACATCAAAACTCACTCTGACTGTTTTTTTCTGCCCTAATGGTTGACACTTGAAAACAAAAAGGACTTGAAGTCCAAATAGAAGAGCTAGACGAAGAAGCAGGAATAGAAGCTAAAACACTTTGATGTGTGTGTGTGTGTGTGTGTGTGTGTGTGTGTGTGTGTGAGTGAGAGAGAGAGAGAGAGAGAGAGAGAGAGAGAGAGAGAGAGAGAGAGAGAGAGAGAGAGTTAATGTGTGTGTGTGAAGGCTAAAAATCCCAGTCAAAGCCTTAGTTCAATCTGAAAGTATTCCACTACAATCAGATTAGGGTGCATTTGATTTCTAATAACTTACAGGCACAGTGGGTGGAGTCAGGTTCAAACTTGAGGGTGTAATTGTCTGTTGCTACCTGGTTTGTTTTTACAGAGGGTTGGATTTTAGTGTCAAGGTGCTTTCTATTTCCATCTAGAACATGAAAAGGAACACAGAGGGAGTTGAAAAGGAGGATGTTGTATTTTCTACCAGCTGGACTCCATGGGCTTTGCGGGTGACATGAGGTGGTGCTGTGCTGCTCTTTACTGCCGGTTGCTCTTTATCCTCTCCAGACGTTTCTTCAGGTCGTCCAGGTTGGCCGCCGGGGAAGCTGAGCGGGTGTGTGCGTGCGTTGGGGAGTGGGAGTGTGCATTGTGTTCCTGCTGGTACAGCTCTCTGGACTCTTTGAGCTGAGAAAGCTTACTGTGGAGCATGTCGGTGGAGGAGGCCACAGACGGCTTGGAGGACAGCAGGGAGGAAATGGGAGGCCGCTGTTGAGGCTCATCCTCGCTTCCTACAACACCCTGCTGCAGGTTGAGAGATGAAAGACTTGGTGAGATGATTTGCCTGCAGTCTGAACAACACCTAGACACATCTTTATTTTTTCTACTGGAATGACATATACAATATACATGTACAGTGTGGATGCACAGAATCCAACAGAACTGTATTGGCCAAGGGTGTATGAATGTGTTTACTAACTCTGGAGGTGTTTTCCAGGCCTTGTCTCTGTCTGAGGATCTTGAGTCTCTCGTAGTAAACAGCTGGTTTCAGCTCTTCATTGTTACTGCTCAGACTGGAGTCCACGCCATGCTGAGGGATCACTGCAGCGACACAAACACACACCAGTGTTACCATACACTCCTCACTTCATTCTGACCTACGTGCACATTGCAGCGTCCAGCTGTACCTGCTGAGGTCTGGATACGAGCCTTGCCCTCTCTCTCAGACTCTATGACACGAAGGCCTCGCTCCACGTAGCTCTGGAAGAACTGCGATGTGTTTTTGAGGAAGGGCTCCAGGTCTGCGTCAGAGTACTTCTGTTTGTACTCGTACAACTCGGTCAAACCCTGACAAGAAAATTAGATATGTATTGAAAGATTGCTTCATGTTTTGCAGACTCTTTGTTATAAGCCTCTTGTTTTCTGTATGTGAAGTTACTAAAGGAAAAAAAGTTGTACAAACATTTCTTTCAAGTTCTAAAGTGCAACAAAAAGTGTATAAAGCTTAATCTGAATGTGTTTTATGGGGCTGAGCTGACCTCTTTAGTGTTCTCCTTGGAGCCGATCTTCTTGAAGATTTCAGACAGAATGTCACTGACCTTAGCCTTTGACATCCGATCCTCCTGGGAACAAAACATCATCACAGTTATGCAACACAACTCCTTCTGATACAGTGAGGCTGCTGAATTTTCTTCAGTTAAGAACCTAAATGGCCATTGAATGTGTTCATTGCGGTGGTGTGTTGCTCACCGTGCGCAGACCAGTCTTCTCGTTGCCGCGGTCGCTCTTAAGTCCTGACAGGTTTCCAGAGTGTTTAACCACCCGCCTAAGATGTGCCTCCAACTCAGACTCATTACGGTTCTCTATCATTGATAGGTGGTCCAGGATCTGTTTATCAGAAATAAAAGGAACTAAACCAGTTAACCATCAGATTTGGATTAAATAAATTAAGTCTGTGTATGGGCATTACCTTGGCCCCAGTGAGCTTGCAGAGTGTGTGCAACAGAGTCTTGAGGGTTCTGTGAGGGACATCGCTCTTTAGCTGCTTGAGCTTCTCTTTGGGGAAAACCTTCATGAAGTTGTGGACATCCAGTAAGATCCGATCCAGGTTGATACTGTTGATAGTCTCTGGGAGGAAGCGGATCATCCTCCACAGACACTGAATACACACACACACACACACACACACACACACACACACACGAGAGTCAGTACAACATATATAAAGCGCCATTCTAAAAAGGACAGCAAGCTAGTAAGACATCTGGATATGTCTGGTGTGTCTGATCTCACACTACTTACCTTCATGACCAGTTCAGAGAACATTGGGGGACCAGCTGTTGTGACCAAACTGTCCTGAAGAAGAACCAACAGAGCACTACGGGGGGAGAAGAGAAAAGGAGTCAACTCAATGGGTTAAAAAAAAAAAAAAAAAGAAAACAACAACAACACCACCACCACAGACCTGCCAACTAGGGATGAGCGAGTACAGCATTATCTGTATCTGTATCTGTTAACCATATGAATTATCTGTATCTGTACTCGGAATGGGCGGGACCTAACCCGGAAGTGGGAGGAGTTTACTCGGACGTGGGTCGGGTTGTCTTGAAATGGGCGTAGCTTTAACCGGTATGTTATTTTAAGCATGCAATTGATATAGGTTGATCAGAAATTGTTATATTTATTGCTGATTAGAAAACTATTTACAGGACAGCATCAGCATTGAGCTTCAGATCAATGGTTTTGATCACAATAGCAAACAAACTATTTAGAAAACAAATTTCAGCAGCACCGAGATCCTCCCAGTGGCACTGGCAGGTAGTGGCACCGCACTGGCAGTCTGTGGCAGTCAGCGGCAACCTGTGGCCTGTCCGTGGCATTTCCTGACACCCGCTCGGTGTTCAGAAACGCCTCCCTTGACTCGCTGCCAATAAGGGCGGCGAGTCAAGGATTATGGAAGTGATTGTTGTTACGACAATCACTTCCATACGGAAGAGGATTAGGGCAACATGTGATTTTTTTTTTAGTTCTGACTTTAAAGTCAGAATTCTGAGATTAAAGACAGAATTCTGTCTTTTCTCAGAATTCTGACTTTATTCTCAGAATTCTGAGAAAAAAGTCAGAATTCTGACTTTAATCTCAGAATTCTGAGAATAAAGTCAGAAGTCTGCACATGTGAATTTTTTTTGAGTTCTGACTTTAATCTCAGAATTCTGACTTTAAAGTCAGAACTAAAAAAGAAATTCACACATGGCCCTAATCCTCTTCCGTACTTCCGCCATGGAGTCATAATGATTACAAAATAAAACATAAGGGAAAAATCCGCTGCTTGTTTACTTGTTTTAGTGTACAACATTTTGCACAATTTCTCTATGTTTTGTACTTCTTAATATTATCTAAATATATCTTAATATCTGTTCCATAGCGTAAATGTGAATGTAAAATAGTGTACAAATTGTACTATTCCTATTCTTATATTTAATATTTCCCTGTGTTTATATTATTCTCATCCTTTCTTATCTTAAGCAGCGACACAGTGACAATAGACACTGACAGTGTTGGAAATATTTCTAATATGAAATACAGTTTAAAAAATATATTAATATAACAGTTGCTATGCAGTTCTACAACCTGCCACAGAATGCCAGAGCATGCCACAGCCTGCCACAGAATGCCACAGAATGCCAGAGCCTGCCACAGAATTCCAGAGCCTGCCACAGAATGCCACAACATGCCACAGAATGCCAGAGCCTGCCACGGAATGCCAGGGCCTGCCACGGAATGCCAGAGCCTGCCACGGAATGCCAAAGCCTGCCACAGAATGCCAGAGCCTGCCACAGAATGCCAGAGCCTGCCACAGAATGCCAGAGCCTGCCACAGAATGCCACAACATGCCACAGAATGCCAGAGCCTGCCACAGCCTGCCACAAGGTGTCTTTGTAAAAGCTGGACTTCCTCCAACCTACATAACGTACTGTTGAATACCATGTTGTCTCAAGTGCAATTTTCCTCTTTATGTTCATTGAATATCTCTGTATTATCATTAATAATACTATTAAATGCAAAACTTGTATTCATCTTGTTTATCAGCTTCTCCTTAGTAGTGGTATGATGAGTGTAATTAGCCTAGTTATTTATTGTAGATGTTAAGAGATTCCTTGCATCAGATTATTACTAAACACAGTAAATGACATTCAGCGTTAACATGGCTTTAAACTTAATGTATTTGCTCATATCTTTTAAAATGTAGCTACATTTTGTGAATCCACACTCTCACTCTCATTTGCCCAATTTATATAACAACAGCATTTGATCCAAAGGGTAACTATAAATATACATTCACACGCACTTAAAGTTCAATATAACACCACAGGAACATGTTACATCCAACTTGTTTGGCTTGAAATTGAGCTACACTCATGCTACAGTGAACAGAGGCTTTTCATCATCAACACATTTACCAAAAAGATTTGGTTTACTCTATAACACTGACAACCTATTACTGTTTGGATTTTGCATATTGATTTTCTGTTTCATTTTTCATTAATACAATAAAGTTAGGTTATTTAGTTAATGTTTAATAAGTTGTAATTCACAGTGTTAACTTCACAATTACGTGTACTTAAAATGAATGCAGTTTTGTGCTAATGCTGCTTTTCTTCTAATACAGGAAGACAAAGTCGACATACGACTCGCACACATTTTGTTGGCAGCCGAGTGGTGCCGACGAAACGTCTTCAGGGGAAAAGTCACTGAGTCTGAGGTATTGCAAATGGACAGTGAAGAGCAGCGCAGAGCCATGGAAGACCGACTTTGAGATTTTTTACGGGGAGTTTGTCGACAAGGGCTACAGGGTGGATGCATCTTTTGAGGAGGGTGATTAGATTTGTTTGGAATGTTTTCATGTGTGTAAATAATGTTTCTTGTGTTTGTTTTCATTTTCATGTTGTTACGTAAATAATAAACTTTTCTTCTACCCGTACTTTATCAATATCAATATCATTGACCTGATGACCATCACATATACAATTAATATCCAAGAAGTCTCAACAGCTGCTTTTCATTGACAACATTTATAAACAAATATCAGTGAACAGAACCTAGCTTTAGTTAAAATAATATCTTATTTCCAATAGCTTTCTGGGGGGGACAAAAGAAGAGCCTGGCATGTCGTGGCATTCTGTGGCAGGCTCTGGCATTCTGCTGCAGGCTCTGGCATTATGCGGCAGGCTCTGGCATTATGCGGCAGGCTCTGGCATTATGCGGCAGGCTCTGGCATTCTGCGGCATTCTGCGGCATGTTGTGGCATTCTGCGGCATTCTGTGGCAGGCTCTGGCATTCTGCGGCATGTTGTGGCATTCTGCGGCATTCTGTGGCAGGCTCTGGCATTCTGTGGCATGTTGTGGCATTCTGCGGCATTCTGTGGCATTCTGTGGCATTCTGTGGCATGTTATGGCATTCTGTGGCATTCTGTGGCATGTTGTGGCAGGCTCTGGCATTCTGCGGCAGGCTCTGGCATTCTGCGGCAGGCTCTGGCATTCTGGGGCAGGCTCTGGCATTCTGCGGCAGGCTCTGGCATTCTGTGGCGCTCTGCGGCAGGCTCTGGCATTGTGCGGCAGGCTCTGGAATTGTGCGGCAGGCTCTGGCATTCTGCGGCAGGCTCTGGCATTCTGCGGCAGGCTCTGGCATTCTGCGGCAGGCTCTGGCATTCTGCGGCAGGCTCTGGCATTCTGCGGCAGGCTCTGTGGCAGGCTCTGGCATTGTGTGGCAGGCTCTGGCATTCTGTGGCATGTACTGGCATTCTGCGGCATGTTGTGGCATTCTGTGGCAGGCTCTGGCATTCTGCGGCATGTTGTGGCATTCTGTGGCATGTTGTGGCATTCTGTGGCATGTTGTGGCAGGCTCTGGCATTCTGTGGCATGTTGTGGCAGGCTCTGGCATTCTGTGGCAGGCTCTGGCATGTTGTGGCATTCTGTGGCATGTTGTGGCATTCTGTGGCAGGCTCTGGCATTCTGTGGCAGGCTCTGGCATTCTGTGGCATTCTGTGGCAGGCTCTGGCATGTTGTGGCATTCTGTGGCAAGTTGTGGCATTCTGTGGCAGGCTCTGGCAGGCTCTGGCATTCTGTGGCATTCTGTGGCAGGCTCTGGCAGGCTCTGTGGCAGGCTCTGTGGCAGGCTCTGGCAGGCTCTGTGGCAGGCTCTGGCATTCTGTGGCAGGCTCTGGCATTCTGCGGCATGTTGTGGCATTCTGCGGCATGTTGTGGCATTCTGTGGTAGGCTCTGGCATTCTGCGGCATGTTGTGGCATTCTGTGGCAGGACAGTGACTGTCGTAACAACAAACACGGGTTTTCCTAGGAAATGTGGCCCCGCCCTTATTGGCAGCGAGTCAAGGGAGGCATTTCTGAACACCGAGCGGGTGTCAGGAAATGCCACGGACAGGCCACAGGTTGCCGCTGACTGCCACAGACTGCCAGTGCGGTGCCACTACCTGCCAGTGCCACTGGGAAGATCTTGCTGTCTCTCACAAGTTTTGCAACAACGAATACAACACATGCGGTTGCAATTATGCCGTAAAATGTAATGAACAAGAGTTCTCATACTCAACATAACTTTCTTTTTTTAACTTTAAATTTTTTTTATGATCAGTGTGATTTTTGGTTCTTTTTTATTTTTTTCTATTTCCACACCAGGTCTGTGTTTGTAGCTTAATTTGTAATATCATTTATACCACTACTACCTTTATTTTTTTATGAAATACAGCAAGAAAGTGTCAGACACTCAGTGCGTGATGTCAAAAAAACTGGTTAGAGCCAGCTGACGGTTTAAAAAAAAAAAAAAAACTCTGACAACCGGCAGAGAGAGGGAGAGGGAGAAGGAGAGAGAGAGTGTTGCCGTGTGTTACCGATAACGACAGCAGCAAACAACATGAGCTCCTGAAGATTATCTCTTATTTTTGTCTTGAGATGAGATAAACTTTCAATTTTGTATCAAATTTTGAAGAGGAAACACTTCTAGAGGAATTACCTCCCAGAAAGAAGAAAACTGAAAAGAACACACCAAAGAAAACTTGAAGAAATCCATCTGAACAGAAGAGTCCATCAGAAAAGTCCAGCCAACTGACCAACTGACAGTTGGCCAAACCGTCCTGAAGACAACTGAAGATAACAAACACACACGGACAACAAGCACGAAGAGGAACAGCCAGAGAAGGAAGTGAGTGAGAGCACCAGAGACAATACAGCCTGCACAAGGACATAAAAGAACAAAATAACTACCTACAAACTAATTTAAGTTAGTTTGGAGTTAAAGCTAAAAGCTAACAGCTAGCTAACAGCTAGCCAACAAGATTGAAAGCCTTAGCAACGGTTACTAAGGAGTTGGAACAACAACAGCCATGCAGCCTCAGCAGAGTCCTGGAGCCTCAGACACAGCTCATATAGAAGCTGTTCCTCTTTTATACACACAAGATCTCAAAAATGAAAGTGCCAGGAAGGCACACAAACAGAAAGTATTGAAGGAAAGACCAGAGACACTTTTCTCTGACTCCTACAAGAATGGAGACATCAGCAACCTGATCTTCTTCACAGAGCAGCCACTGGCATGGCACTCTGCTATAAAGACCCACTACCCCTCTGTGAAGAAGGAGGGCATCTGTAATGGCTGGAAGCTGAAGGTCAAAGAAGCAGAAGACCCAGACTCCCCCATGACATCAGTAAACATCTACAAGAATGGGACTGTCATGGTGCAGGGAAACCTCAGGCAGTTTGAGCTGGACTTTCCCCTTATAAAGGAAAGAGCCCAGCAGGAGAAGAGCCCCCCGCCTGAAGACATCCATACCCTACCAGACACAGACACTACCTCCACCCCCACCTGCCCTCCTGCTGACCAGAAGAGTGAGCCCCCCATCTCTGAACAGGCCCAGGAACCCCAGCTGACCTCCATCATCACCGACATGAAGGTGAAGTTCAGTGAGCTACAGAGAGAGCTGGTCCAGCTGAGAGAGCTGATCAGCCATCAGCTGAGCCAGGAGGAGGCCTGCAACCTCAGCACAGAGCTGAGCAGACTGAGGCAGGACATGGAGCAGAACCAGACTGAGCTGAGCACCCTGAGGTCTGAGATCAGAGAGCTACAGCAGCACCAGGAGAACCACGTGGCAGCGCTGAGCGCCCTGACAGAGGAGGTGCAGGAGCTGAGACAGGAGAGAGAGAGCCACAGGAGAGAGCTGGCCCCTCTGTCACAGAAACTCCCGGACCTGACAGGACAGCAGGACTCACATCAAGACCACAACCAGGACCCTGGGAGCCCCACCCAGAGACACCTGGACAGAGAGACTCCATCCACCCAGAGACACCTGGACAGAGAGACTCCATCCACCCAGAGACACCTGGACAGAGAGACTCCATCCACCCAGAGACACCTGGACAGAGAGACTCCATCCGCCCAGAGACACCTGGACAGAGAGGCTCCACCCAGCAGCTCCCCTCCAACCCACAGACCCCCCTCCCCCCCACACATCATCATCCACACCGGCACCGACGAGCTGAGGACGCAGCAGGAGAGAGTGTCAGAGTCACTCAAAGGAGTGATAGAAAAAGCTCCAGCACCCTTCCCAACAGTAGAGTGGTTATATCAACCCTGCTGCCCAGGAAAGACTTCCACCCAGACACCATCCACAGGATCAACAGCAGCGTCTCAAGAGACTGCGTCCTGAGGCCCAATGTCCAGCTGGCCCACCACCCCACCCTGGACATCAGCTGCCTTCATGACCACGTCCATCTACTCAAAAACACCGTCCAAATCTTCGCCCGTACACTGAAGGACGTCGCTCTCAACCGAGACCAGTCGACCCCCCACACAAGGAACAGGTCGCCCCGCAGCACCCCCCAGACTGCCATCCAGACCACCCCCACAGAGACCTCACCATCTTCATACCCCTACACGACGACCCCACCAGGGCAGCTATGAACCCCCTCACACCTGACCAGAGCCCCTCCTGCCCCCAGGAGCCACGCCCCGGCACCGTCACCAGGAGCCACGCCCTGGCCCACTGAGCTACGCTCAGGTGATGAGAGCAGCAGACCCCCCACTTACCCTTCCAACCTCCAACCCCACCCCTGCACCTCCACACAGCCAGCTGAGAGACATCCAGCACATGCTCAGCCTGCTCTGCTCCCACCTGATAGGTCAAACACAGTAGACAACCCTAGAGTGTTTACTTATCTATTTTATTTTATTATTATTATTTTGTCATTTTATTCATTCATTTTTTAATTATTATTATCTATCACTGTACATATTTACTTATTTACTCATCCATGTTAAAGGGTTATAATAATATTATTAGGTCCAAACTCCTGAAATCTAACATGTTCTAAAACTGATCTCTTCATTGACAATAGGATTGGAAGTTTATCTCATTTTAACACAGAATGCTACATGTTGAGTTTAAACCTAATGACATCTAAATCTTTTATAATCTCATGTTGGAACATCCAGGGTCTGAGTTCTTCTGCTTTTGGCCTTAAGAGCAAGACCCCAGACTTTAAGAGTTGAAGAATTCAGATATCATTGTTTTGCAGGAGACTTGGAATAGAGGAGACACGCCCACTGGTTGTCCTTTAGGTTATAGAGAAATCATTTTCCCTTCAACCAAACTGAAAAGTGTAAGCCAAGGCAGAGATTCAGGAGGGATGTTGATCTGGTACAAGACGAACCTCACACACTCAATCGAATTACTCAAAAAAGGAGATTTTTCAATTTGGATCAAAATAAAAAAAGAGGTGGTCTCCACAGACAGAGACATATTCATGTGTACAGCCTACATCCCCCCCCATCAGAGTCCCCTTATTATAACGAAAACAGCTTCTCCATCCTTGAAGATGAGATCAGCTTCTACCAGACACAAGGAAACGTGCTGATCTGTGGTGACCTAAACGCCAGAACAGGCACAGAACCAGATCTGATCAATGCACAGGGAGACAGACATATACCTGGCCAGATCAACATCCCTTCTCCTTCACACCGTAACAGGAACAACTTTGACAAAACCGTCAACAGAAACGGGCAACAACTGCTGCAGTTGTGTCGCACGCTGGGTCTGTACGTCGTCAACGGTCGGCTTCGAGGGTACTCCTTTGGTCTCTACACTCACAGCTCTCCTCTTGGCAACAGCACTGTGGACTACAGTATTACAGACCTGGAGCCCTTCAGTGTAAGAGCATTCACTGTCAGCCCCCTCACACCCTTATCTGATCACAGCAAAATCACCCTATACATTAGTAAGACACCAACTGACCCCCATGTAGCAGAGCCCAGTACACTCAACCCCTCCAAACAACCTTATAGATGGACAAGTAATAGTAAGGATGACTACCAGAGAGCCATCGGTCATCCAACAGTCCAATCTCAGTTAGACCATTTCATCACCACCTCATATCCCCACAGTAACGATGGCCTGAACCAGGCTGTGCGGGATATTAACTCCATATTTGACAGCACAGCATCTCTATCCAATCTGAAAAAATCTGAGTATAACCGTTCAAACTCAGCTAATGAAAAGTGGTTTGACTCTGACTGCAGGTGTCTGAGAAAAACACTCCGAAAATAATCCAATGAGAAACACCGACAACCTGACAATCATGAGCTCCGCTTCCAGTACTGGGAAACATTTAAATCATATAGAAAAACACAGAGCTAAAAAGGAGCAGCATGAACAGCGTCAACTTGAAGAAATTGAGGAGTCCATTGACTCAAACAATTTTTGGAAAAAATGGCATTCATTCAACAAATCCAACAACGAAGAATTGGCTATTCAAAACGGGGAAATATGGAAGAAACATTTTGAAAATCTATACAGTGCAATCACACTGGATTCAGACCAAAATAATCTGCTCAACAAGCTAGAAATCCTTGAATCAATCATTAAAGACAACCAAAATCATTTAGATTATGAGATTAGTGAAGGGGAGCTGCTGGCTAAGATCCAGGCCCTGCAGCCGAGGAAAGCAAGTGGTCCTGATGGCATCTTAAATGAAATGCTTCAGTTTAGCAGCCAGAAAATCAAGACTGCCATGTTGAAATTATTCAATCTGGTACTAAACATTGGAAATTTTCCTGACACCTGGAGCCAAGGGCTTATCACTCCAATCTTCAAAAGTGGAGACAAATATGATCCAAACAATTACAGAGGCATATGTGTCAGCAGCAACCTGGGGAAGTTATTCTGCAGCATCTTAAACAGTCGACTGCAAAACTTCCTCAGTGAGCACAATGTCCTGAACAAGAGTCAGATTGGTTTTACACCACAACACAGAACCTCTGACCACATCTACACCCTTCACACCCTCATCCAGAAACAGGTCCACCAGAACAACAACACAATCTTCTCTTGTTTTGTAGATTTCAAGAAGGCATTCAACTCAATTTGGCATCATGGTCTGTTTCTGAAATTACTAGAAAAAGGTATTGGAGGAAAAATCTATGATATTATTAAGACAATGTATATAAATGATAAATGTGCTGTCAAAATTGGAACTAGGGAAACAGACTTCTTCCCCCGAAGAAGAGGAGTGAAGCAGGGCTGCAGTCTGAGCCCCACCCTGTTTAACATTTACATCGACGAACTGGCCAAATCCCTGGAAGAGTCAGAGATCTCTGGTCTCACCCTCTCTGACACAGAAGTCAAATGTTTACCGTTTGCAGATGACCTAATACTGCTCGCTCCATCAAAGGAGGCTCTACAAAAGCAACTAGATCACCTGCAAAAGTTCTGTCAGACCTGGGCCCTGACTGTTAACCTGGAAAAGACAAAAGTCATGGTCTTCCAGAAACGACGCAAGAGTCAGAAACATCCCCACAGGTTCCACCTGGA